>NC_044049.1:26649370-26849370 GCF_902167405.1 Gadus morhua | reverse complement strand
CTCTGTTCTTGTGAATACTCAGCACCTGCAGAGAGAGAGAGAGGCAGAGAGAGAGGCAGAGAGAGAGAGAGAGAGAGAGAGAGAGAGAGAGAGAGAGAGAGAGAGAGAGGGAGAGGGAGAGGGAGAGGGAGAGGGAGAGAGAGAGAGAGAGAGAGAGAGAGAGAGAGAGAGAGAGAGAGAGAGAGAGAGAGAGAGGGAGAGAGGGAGAGAGAGGGAGAGATGGAGAGAGAGGGAGAGAGAGAGAGAGAGAGAGAGAGAGAGAGAGAGAGAGAGAGAGAGAGAGAGAGAGACAGACATTGTGGTCATCATTTCCTCTGAGTGAAGTGCTTTGCTGTAGAACCAAGAAGCCTCAAGAAGATCAATTTCTAGAGTCCATCACATTACCCTGTGTCATGTGGGTTTGCTCGGTAGAATGCAGAGGTAGAAATGCAATCGATGAACTGAGTTGTCCACTTGAAATTGGACACACACTCAATCAGTTCACTAAAGCAAAGTTTGCATTTCCTGTGATTATTAGTGACTACTCCTATCCACACACAAAACGCCCTGACCCCTAACCACACACACACACACACACACACACACACACACACACACACACACACACACACACACACACACACACACACACACACACACACACACACACACACACACACACACACACACACTTCCGAACGTCTGTTCTAACTCACCCAGTCCACAAGTTTCTCCAGGTTGGCTTCTGCTGGGAAGTGCCTCCTGACCTTCTCTCTGACCCGGTCACGGAGCTCCGTGCTGGGGCCCTCGCCGCCCTCCCCCCCCTCCGGCAGGGGGCTGCTGGGGCTGGAGCCCAGCGACACCTCCTCCAGGATCTCAGTGATCAGGTCTGCGGCCGGCCCCGAGCCCCCCAGGACCAGCCAGGGGATGGCCTTCCTCAGGGAATGGTCCACCCTCTGGAGAACACGTCACACGGTGAGGACGTCAAACGCCCACGCACTAAGTGGGATTAACTCTGACAAGTAGTTATTCTCCAGAACAGGAGAAAAAAAAGAGCATTCCGCAAGGCATGTTAGCGGGCCTCAATTGGCCCCCGGGCCGCGAGTTGGAGAGCCCTGCTATATTGGATGGTAAGAAACAACATAGGGAAGAGCTACTATCAGGGTTCACTCTTTGTTGTTTTGAGAAACTACAAGGGGAAGACTATGAGGCTTCACATCGAGTGTCTAGAAACGTCAAGGGGACGGGTGCTACTATGGTTTGGCGTTTCTTTGTTACATTACCTGCAGCATCTTGGCTTCCCCTGAGATGAGCATGCACAAGACTGGGATCTCTATGCTGCCACTGCCTGTTAGGTCGAGAGAAGGGAGTCAGGAGGAATAATTCGTGCTCAGTAACGTACTGACACAGATACACTTTGAGTCGATGGTTGATTCATTCCATTTATTCTCTTTTTTGTTTTGTTTATTTATCCTGGAAAACGATTTGGATTTGAAATCCATAGATCTATGTTATTTCTCCGACAGGATCCGTGCCTCTTAGCTACACAGATGACTGAAGTATTCATGACACTAGTTTCAACGCTAGAATGCATCACAGCTTCTCACCCCAGATGCCCGTACGCTGGTGGGAGATGTAGTCCTCCAGGTTGGAGAGGAAGCCGGTCTCCCCGCCGCGCTGGCCCACGGTCCCGTCGTCCACCAGGAGGAAGGCCTGGTAGTTGCTGTCCAGGCCGCAGGTGTCCTGGGACGTGTTCTGGACATAGTAGCGAGCCGGAAAACTCCCCTGGAAAACAAGTAAAGAAACCACACATTGATAAATGCACCAAACGCGCACTAGGAAGTAAGATAGCAAACTCTTTAGAACGGGTATAGCTTAATACAAATCACACTTTGTCCAATGTTGTCTATGTTGTTGTATTAACATTGTTATTACAACGTTCCTTTTCACTGAGCCACGTCTAAATACAATATCCCTGTCAATGATGATGGACGATACAGATAAAGGAATCTGGATAGAATTGTCAAAGTCCCATCTTCTAACATAGATGAAATAGAACAGAACATAGTTGCAGTCATCTCAGTCAGTGCGTGAAACAGGTTTCAGCCATGTTGAGGTGTATGGCTGCTTGGCTAGAGTGAGTTAACGACAGCTCTGCAGTGTGTAACAGCCCGCTGCCAGCCGTGCTGCGGCGGTCCGTACCTGTGCGTTGACGAGCTGCTGCCGGTTGTGCACCAGACCCCAGGGGGCCACGCCCACCGCCACCACCTTCTTCTGGGACAGGGAGGGCGCCGCCGCCGCGTGGTCCCGGACCGCCTCCCCCACGCAGCGACCCACCCCCTCCCTCAGCCCGCCCGTCAGGATCCACGCCCCTGAGGGGGGGGGGTGTGTGTGTGTGTGTGTGTGTGTGTGTGTGTGTGTGTGTGTGTGTGAGGGTGTGTGTGTATACGTGTGTGTGTGTGTGTGTGTGTGAGGGTGTTTGTGTGAGGGTGTGTGTGTGTGAGGGTGTGTGTGTGTGTGTGTGTGTGTGTGTGTGTGTGTGTGTGTGTGTGTGTGTGTGTGTGTGTGTGTGTGTGTGTGTGTGTGAGGGAGAAAGAGAGAGAAATGCCTTAGCAGCAATCAAATTAAGTCAACTAGCTTATAGAAAGTGCAGATAGTCAGCATAAGCTTTATTTGTGTGAGAAATGCAGCAGTGAACAATTGGGCAACACATATTCTGAACACTTGGGAAGTGCCGACTTAAAGGTCATTGATATCATATCTGTTTCATGTATACTTATTTTGATGAGAACATTCAAGTATAACTCCCTGTATCTTCAAACTTAATGTCAGGATGTGTTCAAGTCTGCGCTACATTTTGGCTGTGAGGCTTTGTTTCGTGTTGAAGAACATGACGTGCTGTTCCAAATGTCAAACGTGCCCCCCCCCTGCATCAGGAGGTTGTAAAGCGCTGGCGCAAATCATTTGAGCCCTAAGGGCAAGCTTGCAAGAATGCTTGTGTGTAAATACGACACATGGATTCAATCCGTCAACACATCCCCATTGCTAAACTACAGAGGTCGACGCTTCAAGCAACTCGGTGAATCCTGTGAGGGAAATACGTATGAAGGTTAAAAAAGGAAACGAAAAATGTAGGATGAGTGAAGGGACCTCCCATCACCTCTTCCATTTCCATTCAGCAGACGCTTTTTATCCAAAGCAACTTACAATAAGTACGTTTTTCAGAAGAAAGAGGGACAACAATTTATCGCTGTCAGTACAGTAAGGATGTTCATAGAACAAGTGCTGAGCCCTTACAATTGCTAGACTATTTCCTGTATACACCAAAGACACAAAGAGAGCAAGGATACGATGCTAAACAAAGTACTACTTTTAAGTTCAAGGGCGTACAACACACAATTACTGCATTCATTAACTCCCAGGACGTACAACCTAGACTAAGTGCGTACATTGAGTGCCATAAGTGACGAGAGGGGTGTTTTGAGGAGAGTGAGGGAGGAGAAGGGGCAGGGTGGGGGGGTAAGGAGTCTATGCAGAGTGCAGGCGAACTCTGGACAAGTGGGTCAACTAGCGTACAGAAAACGCAGACAGTCGGCTAGGGCTGGGCGATTAATCGGATTTCGATCTCGATTTCGATTTTAGTTTCAAACGATCACAAAATTAATTGAATCAAGGTTTTTTTTTTAAAAGTGATTTTTTTTGTGTTTTCTAGAAAGTGCAGCTGGATACGTATCTGTACATTATTTTAGATTTGAACATTTTCTTTTCGAACATTTTGTGTATTTCTTTAAGTTCTCAGTTACTAAGGGTTTTGGGAGACATGCTGAATAAATACATCACGTGTTCAAACTCAAACATAATCGTTTGAATAATCGTGATTTCAACATCGCCCAAAATAACCGTGATTCTGATTCGTCCGGTCACCGAGCGGCCCTACGGCCGGCCCTCCTGCCCGCCTCACCTGTGCTCTGAGCCGCCCTCACCAGCCCGTACCTCATCACCTCCCGCCTCACCTGTGCTCTGAGCCGCCCTCACAAGCCCGTTCCTCATCACCTCCCGCACCCACGGCTTCACCTTCTCCTGGCCCTCGCCCCCGCCCCCGACCACCGAGACCACCAGGTTGGGAGAGGGCACCCCCCAGTGGGCCGTCATCAGGGTGAACACGATCTGGGGCGGCGTGTCGCGGGACAGCCGCAGGAACTGGAGTGGGGGGAGAGAGAGAGAGGCGTAAGAGACGAGGGGAGGACGCCCTGACTGCTCTGGCGGCGTTAGACTGAAGAGCTTCTCAAACTGAAAGAGAACGGGGTAAAGTTCACGATGTACAATACCGCTCTTCCTAAATCCATACCAGTAAGGTGTAGAAAGTCGAAAAAGCGTGTGAAAGGGTTGGTTCCCATGGCCAACTCATCACAAAGCTTCATTAAAAGTCTATACATCATACTTGGTTTTGTGCAAATTATGCAGATTATGGCAATTGGTTGTTGGCTAAATTCATTTATATTGACCAAAGTACTTGATAACACTGTCGATTCTGAGATATTGTTTGTTTGTTATTAAGACAGAAACAATAGCTGAAGATTAAAGTTTGATAAATACACTTTTTATTTTCAACTAGAGCGAAAAATGAAATGTAATCATGCGATTGAGGCTACAAAATGAGCCTATTTTGTAGTCAGGGCATCAGATCTGGCTATATCACACCCTCTGAAAGTCATCCATTGAAATGAACAGAAAGAAACGTATTTATTCAAAAACACTTTAATCATGAAAACAACGAAGCAAATAACACAGGATTTGAAATAAATAAAAAAACAGACCCATAACAATTAGCTAAAACTACAATCCGGGTTTGTGTCGGTGCGTCCAAAGCCGACCGCCGCCTCAAAGTCCTTGAAGCTGATGTGACCGTCCGAGTCGCGGTCCGCGTGACGGAAGGCCTCTGAGGCGGTCCTCTGGGGCAGGAGTGGAGCCACCGTCCTGAACGCTGCCTCAAAGTCCTCCTCTTTGAGGAACCCCCGTCGGTGCACGTCGAAGGCGCCAAACACCCGCCGCGCCCTAACGTACGAGTCCGGCTCCTCCTCGGACAGCTTCTCCGTCATCAGAGTCTCAAACATTTGGAGGGTGAGCGCCCGCTCTCGCGTGTGGGAGCGCTGGTCTCCCATGAGCTTGTCGGTCTCCGACTTGGAAGGCTTGTAGCCGAACAGCATCACCACGGCAACCTTCAGGTCCTCCCTGGTCAACAGGCCATCCTGGTCTTCGTCGCAGAGCTCAAACACGGTGGCGATCCTGAATCGGTCTGCGCCCCCTCCTGCTCTCCCTGCTGGTGTGTTTAGAGCAGAGGCCATCGCTGCAGAAATTCATAAACAGAGGTTGAAGAACAACAAAACATGGGCTGTTGCGAACTTTGAGCTCGCAAGAAAGCCAAGAAACGGATGAAAGATTGGTCAACGGTTAAGGCTTTACCTTGGCCTATAAACGCTTGATGTCTCGAATAGACAAAAAAAAAAATAGTTTTCATTCATGAGAAGGTATGCATTGATGGCAGAAGGAACATGTGAACCTCAAGTCAGCCGCTCTAACTTATCTGAAGAGTATTATAGGATGGAACACGTTTATGTCCCCAGGGGAATGACATTAGTATAATACTGTTAATCCTGCTTGAATGTCACGTTGTTGTCAAACAGGGTGCAGAGTGCAGACTACTTGGCAGTTGATACTTGTCGGTAGTACTACTAATAATTACTCCAGGAATGAATGACCTATTGAATTTAGAAGCTAATTCCCCTTCAGAATGGTCAATAACAACATGCTAGCGAAAACCCTTGACAACTTGAATCTGGAAACTGGAAAAGCGAAACAACACTGATGACTAGTAATAGACATAGAGTCTCCCTCTCAACTTTATAGTAGGATACTTATTAAAGATCATAGCATTTCATTAAATGCAATAAAAGGTAAAAGCACTACTTACTGGGTTCTCCAAGTCGCGGAACACAACATTGAGCTGGATTGGCTGACGGCAACAGGCATTGGAGAGCGCTCTGCGGTGGACTTGAAAACACGGCATGGATCTTCTGATTACGGAGGAGCATGGAAATCACGACATGGATCTGGTCCGATTGCGGTGACGCTTGGACAATAGGGCATATGTTTGACCTTTTAAAAATAAAAATGTTCAACATAGCATTATTATTAGCCATTAGATGGTGACCAGATTTAAGAAATTAAAAACAGGGACATATGTAGTTTGCTATTCCATATCGCAACAAAATATATGTGTTTATTTCTGAAATAAAAAAGGGGGACATTAATATTTTGTCTGTTCATATCATGGTCAATTTTATCATATATATATCATATCTAAAACCCATAGAATGTTTTACTGCAGTAAAGGCTTAGGCAGTATTCTACTACATGATGAATGGTTTATCATGATTTATTTTAAGCTTTGGTAATTAAGTAGCTCAATCAAATAGGATATCATCCTATATTGTCTTGATAGGCAATTGTTTAATATCATTCATGGTATAAAGTCAATCGATAGAACGGTTGAGCCACGGACTATGAGATAGACACAAGAATCAAAAACCTGTCTAAAAATGAATAGACATGAACCTTGAACCTTTTCTACAGTGGCGAATTGCATTCACATCACACAAAAGTATCAGGTTATCTCGTAATTATGACATAAAGATCTCATAATTATGAGAAAACATCTCATAATTACGAGATCTTTATGTCATAATTATGAGATAACTATCACATAATTACGAGATCCTTATCTCCTAATTATATAACTATTTCGTAATTATAAGAAAAATAAAGATCTCGTAATTATGAGATAATTATCTCGTAATTAGGACATAAAGATCTCGTAATTATGAGATGTTTTCTCATAATTATGAGATCTTTATGTCATAATTACAAGATCTTTATCTTTTTTTTTGTGATGTGAATGCAATGCGCCACTGTACTTTTCAAAGTCGATTAATATGTTTTTTAAACTCATATATTATTTTTTAGAAAACATAAACACACACACAACCTTTTTCGGGGACAGGCCCCCAGAAATGGGTACTGTAACGCCAACCCTACATCAGTCATTACCCAATTATTTACCTTGTTCCCAAGCGTTCTCGTACCCAATAATTCATCATTACTTCCCTGACAACTCTCATTGGTACTGTAAGCGTCTATAAATCACATGACTCATCACAAAAAAAATTCAGAGAGGAGATCAGACCTTAGACACATGGTCTAACCCCTTCACTCAGGGGAACCTTTTTTGGAGTTATTACACGTTAATGTCAAAGCAGGCCTAGTACAGAAGATTGACAGGTTTAAGAGGTGCATCAGATAACAACTGGCTCCGTTTAAGGCAAATCAATAACAGGAGTAAAGTACTACAGTTCGCTAGGGCTACTGCCTGAGGAAAGGGTCAAAGAACAAAAACAATATGCTCTAAATATTCTCCCCTCACCAAAGCGCATGAGAACTAAACCTAACTCTCTGCTCAGCTAGCTGGCCCAACAGTGAGTTTGACTATGATGTAATCTGAATCATGAGGTGGCATTCTAATTATTCTTCAGCAGGATCCGCTTTCTGACAGCTCACAAGCAGACCATGTGATGCATGAGCTTGTGTGAGAGTGAGAGGAAGAGCGAGTGAGAGGGAGAGAGAGAGCGAGGGAGTGAGAGTGCGAGAGAGAGAGAGAGAGAGAGAGAGCGAGAGCGTTTGTTGCACAACATAGCGTTGTAGATGTGTAGAGCTGGGTAAACACACCACTGATCCTAGAGACTTAAAACGGCAACGAGTCTGCTTGTTGACTTACATGCCCACATACACCATGTCGTTATGATCATCAGAGTTCAGCTCAAGTCTGTCATGTTTATTATTTGTCTGTGGGCTTTTGTTGGGCCCATGTCTTCTTGGGCGTATCATAGCTTAGTGCACCACGTCAACTTTGGTGAGTTTCCAGCTCTAAACTCTTAATTCTCAAGTTGTCTTGCCAACTTCTTGCTTTAAGGTTTCAACTATGTTCCGGTAACATTCTGCTATCTGCTACTACTGTCTTCTCCACAAGTAGAATCTTTTGGAAAAAGGCTAGGGAGATTCTCCTCTATGCTTTGGAATCCCCAAAATCTGATGATGGCCGTGCTAAATTTAGAAAGGGATGGAAAACAACGCACCATACTTCCCTATTTTACTGTAGCCAGCCCAACTCAACTCAGCTGAGCAATGACTCATGGTGAGCTCTGGCTTCCCTACAGTACATACCAACGAAGCCAACGGACATACTTTAGTTTAGTTTAGGGTCAGAGCCAGAACAACTCAATCATGAACAACTCTGTTCAGGGAGAACTTAACAGTCAGAGGACTGTGACTTCAACCTGCCATACCATTATTTTTAAACCAATGTATTTAGCAATACTTAAAAATGGCTTAAAGGACTAGTTGTCTTGTGTCTTTCTGTTGTACTGGTTACTAAAATATAGTGAAAGAAAAGCTGGGTTTCAAGCAGGGAAACATGATATCCTGCGACCAGCGCAGGTTGACAAAATAGATGAAAAAACCTGTCAGGGGTGAACCACATTACCTTCACTATGCAATCAGAAACACAAGCAGTAAGATGAAGCCTGAAACCTCTGTTTTGTGACAATAGAAGCTTCTCCCATTTTGTCCAGTCAACAACACTGAGTTGTCGCATATGCCGACCACTGCTATTCACAGATACCAGTCGAACCTGCTAAGGTTAACAATTACCTTTTTCAATATTGATTGGGTTGTGGGCCACAAAAGCTTTATGCAACCTGCAGTGTGAAGAGATTTAACTTTATAGATATTTGAAACTGTTAACTGCAGAGAACTGCAGAAGGCCTAAAGGTATGGTATTAATCTGTAAAGGTTAGAAAGGTAAACTAAAGGTTAGGTTTACTTGAAAACCGCGTAGGGGATATGCTGCTTTAAAGTAGTATACATTGTAACATATATTTGTATTGGTGCACGATGGAACCAAGGCCTCATTTTACGTTTTTGGATAGTATTTTCAATTTGCTGCAGCTAGCATCAACCAAAAGTAAAAAATATTAGTTGAATTCCCATGACAACCAATCATGGGTTTCTGTATCCCAATCACTGCATATAACATTTCTGCAATGTCCCTAAAGAAGATAACAGTAATTCAGTAAGATTACTTTTTTTCTGCTTGTAAGCGAGGTAGAGGATCTTTGTCCAACATGAAAAAACTAACTCTTCCATCTGAATCACGAGCACTCTATACCAGGGCTGTTGTCACAAAGGGGCGGTCTAAATTGTGTCACTCGTGTGGCATGTGCACCATAGTATCATACTGCCAAATGTCTGGCTAGCTATCGCAATTAATAATAAACCCGGTTATGCATGTTGTTATAACACATTCGATTCATTTATTTAATTATTAAATTCACCATTTACACAATGTTCTCTCCTGATGTCAAGAGGAGGTAGCAAAAGTAATTCTGGGTAATGTAGTTAGAACGCACACTAGAGCAGGCCAGGGATAGCCTGACAAAAAAGCCAGTAGCAAATTGCAAATAAAGATAGTCGATTTGAATAAGTACAACTGGTATCCCGAGGCACTGCCCCTTGACTCTGTGCCCGAGCGTCCTGCCGTAGCATAGGCACTGGTTCAACTGAACTCCACAGTTGGAACCCCAAAAGAGGCTCTTGCTGATTGAGGCACTGTGTTTGTGTCACATAAACGCATGGGTTCTTAGGAAGTGTTCAGATGGATATGGGAGGTACGGAACCTGGGGGTCCACGCAGAGACAGAGGCGGACGTTAAGCTGCCTTGCATCTCGCTGACTGACGAATCGAACAGCAGGTCGGGGCCGTTTTGTCTCTGCCGCTCAGAGCGTGTGGGTGGCTTGGGAGGGGGCTCGTGACCCAAGGTTAGCAGGGGGTGGGGATATGTTGTGAAGGGGGCTTCGCTTCGCAGCGGACAGCTCAATCGGGGGGAACAGATGCAGCTGTAGGAGTTGAGCATAATGATGAAGCCCAACGTGTATATATACTGATGTTATTTGGTTCTCTCTCTCTCTCTCTCTCTCTCTCTCTCTCTCTCTCTCTCTCTCTCTCTCTCTCAGGTATGGGCCATGTTCGTACAGTCACTGATCGGGCGACGGTGTTCTGCCAACGTTCATCCCCGTCATTCGGTTCTGGGATGTGGTTTTAGCGGTGTTTGCTTGAAAGTTTCATTCAGGAAGTTTCCACTTCCTAAATGAAAGACATTGTTGTTGCTTGAGCCTGGCTCATGTCTAAGCCAGGGAGCCGTACTGATCTACACTAGGCCTGGGCGATTAATCGAATTTTGATCGCGATTTCGATTTTAGCGTCAAACGATAAGGAAGTTATCTTTTTTTTTTTTTTTACATTTAATGTTTTATAGAAAGGGCAGAACAGCTGGATACACATCTGTATATTATTTTAGATTGGAACATTTTCCTTTTGACCATTTTGTGCATCTTTTTAAGGCGAAATTTCAACAAGTTACAACGTTTTTTTTGGGAGAGATATGCTGAATAAATACGACATGTTTTCAAACACCAAAAAAATCGTTTGAATAATCATGATTTCAATATCGACCAAAAGAATCGTGGATTATGATTTCCCCCCCCCCCCCCCCTCTCCCCCCTTGGTGACTCACGTGACTGTGGCGTCGGCCGGCCCCCGTGAACTCCACCTCTCCGAAGGCGTCGGTGGGGTACTCGGAGGAGTGCTGCCCGCTGTCCCATTGGCTGACGATGGCCGCGCCGAAGTAGTCCCCGGTGGCGTTGGAGCCGTGCGTCCCCCGGGGGCCGCCACACTGACACAGTGCTCCGTTACTGGGGGGGGGGGCACGAGGATAGGTCAGCGATGATGACGAAAGGAGGAGTTCGTAGAATTGTCACGGTTATGCCGATAAGCATCAACCTGCAGCGGTGATTAAATACAGAAATGCAATATACAGACAGACAGACGGAGACACAGACAGACAGACAGACAGACAGACAGACAGACAGACAGACAGACAGACAGACAGACAGACAGACAGACAGACAGACAAACAGACGGAGACACAGACAGACAGACAGACAGACAGACAGACAGACAGACAGACAGACAGACAGACAGACAGACAGAGAGTCTGTCCGGAGTAATGTGTTCAGATTGGGGTCTGTCTGTCTGTCTGTCTGTGTTTCTGTCTGTCTGTGTTTCTGTCTGTCTGTGTTTCTGTCTGTCTGAGTTTCTGTCTGAGTTTCTGTCTGTGTTTCTGTCTGTGTTTCTGTCTGTGTTTCTGTCTGTCTGTCTGTCTGTGCGTGCGTGCGTGCGTGCATGCGTGTGTGTGTGTGTGTGTTTTTGTGTGTGTCTCTGTGTGTGTGTGTGTGTGTGTGTTTGTGGTCAGGAAGGGTAAAGAGTGCTGCGAGTTAACAATTAAAACAATGAAGGGAGTCACCTCGAAGGTCACTCACAGACACACACACACACGTCAGTCAAATCGTGTACCAGGAAGGAGGACACGTGGGGAGCCAGATTCGAGCCCTGGGACAGACGTCCTAACAAGGCTCTCACTGCAGAGCAAATCAACGAGAGCATGCGGTGTGTCTGTGTCCGACTGTGGGAATGTTTCTGATGGTATCTCTGCGTGTTTGTGGAGTCGCTAAACTAGCTTCTGTCTACATCTTCAGTGTGCTTTCCCCCTTCTAATTTATTATTCCGTCTGCTTTAGCATGTTGTGGTGACTGAGAATGGACGTCTGGACTCTCCTTAGGGTTTACCGGCCAGCACCGAATCGCCAAAGACCTTACTTTTATAAACAAATTGAATTAAAATGATTTGCCTGTATGCGTCAATTATGTCACCCAATGCACTCAACAATCCCTGGAAGGGGGGAGCCCCACTCTGTGTTCCTTCTCAAGATCTCTCCCTTGCTCATTAAGGATGTTATCCTCGCCCTCTGGGGGGATAGGGGTTAGGGAGCTGTCATAAACGTACTACCTGTTAAGCCCTTTGAGACGGTGCCTCAGGGCTCATCAAGGGCTACACCAATCAAATCTAATTTAGCATAGTTACCTGTTGTCCTCGATGAAGGTGCTGCACATGCGCTTCTTGATGATTTTGGGAATCCAGCTCTGGGGTCACAGAGAAAAGTAGAAAGAGTTAAAAGGGTCAGGAGTATAGGCAACCACATGTTGTACAGTTGATAGTACATTTCAATATATGTCTGTGTGTATGCGCGTGCGCGTTTGTTTGTGTTTGTGTTTGTGTGTGTGTGTGTGTGTGCGCGCGTGTGCGTGTGTGTGTGCAAGCCACGTTTACACGTAGCTGGCATTGCTGTCAATAAAGAAAGAAAGAAAGTAAGAAAGAAAGATCGTATCATCTGATTCAGGACTAGGTATTGGACCATATATTGTGTGTTTGATTGAATGTGTGTATGCATATGTGTGTTTGTGTTTGTGTGTGAGTGGGGTGGTTAAGGTGTCAGAGTAAAGAGAGACATAGAGGGGGAATAGAGCAGAAATGTCTGGAATGTAAAAACAGTTCAGGACTAGCCAAGATCTTGGGGGAAGACAGCGTCCTGCCTAGGGGGTAGGACCCAACCACCCCATGCACACAGGTGACCACATTCCACCTATTTAACGACCTTGCAGCGAACACAGACAAGCCCCGTAGGAAATGTGTTTGGTAACCTGTACAACAGTGAGGATTCAAACGCATGGCGAAGGCTGTATAAATACTCATAGTCAGATCGCTGAGCACCAAAAATAAAAAAGGGATGAACAGGATGGAAGGTTATGAGCCAACCGCATTTCAAAGTCATTGTTTGCTCATACACTTGTTGGAGCACAGGTAAGAATGATCCGTCACCTGTACGGGTGTATATAAATCATTGAACCATATGGAAGACAAGACTTCACTTCACCATTAGTCTGCTCACTAACCAGAGAAGCCTTATCGAGGTTGGATCTGACAACTACAGACGTTGTCTGATGAAATTGCTGTGTAGTTTGAAGGTCCGCCTCAAATTTGGGCTGATAATGCATGTTGTCTCAAACTTCCTTCAAAGAGGTCTAGCAGATGTTGAGGTTATGAATTCCGAGGCAGGCCTAACCACTTATAGGTCTAAGTTGGCTTCAACGTTCTTTTAGACTGACCTCATTCCTATGCACGAAACTTTCCAAATACTATTGAAAGTTACCAAGGAGATAATTTACAGTCACAAATAGTGATGGTAGGCTAAGTTAAAACAAGATCAGAATAGATAAATCTCAGATAATGGCCATAACAAGCACAGCGTGCAATTTACTGTTGCAGATAAAGACTCTACATCTAATTGCATTGAATATATCTAACTTGTTTGCCTGAGAACTATGCATATTATTTGATGAACGAAATATGTCATTGGCCCACTAAGTTCATACACATTGGGGTCTTTGGGATTCAACCAATAATAGCTAGACTCCGAGGGGAACTGCATTTCTGGAGTTGGTCATCGTCCTACAGCAGCAAAAATACAAGTTTGTCAGAAAGGCTGAACAAAGTGTGGGGGATCGAACATCGCACGCACACAGCGAGATGTGATCGGGTTTCGCCGACACGCCCCAGACAGCGGTCACATCTGTGCGGATGGGTTTGCTGCATCGAAACGGCGACTCGTAACTCGTTACCTGTGGGTAAAACCTCTGGCCATCAACAATAAGTTCAACCATCCACACCTTTCTCTCACGCTGGATAACGTAACAATAACGCAACTATTATCATAAACTATAAGTATCAGAGTAGGCCTATCCTGTTATTTTTTAATACATTGTTATAGAACTGTTAAAATGACCATAAAAGACATAGATACCTGTGCTTTTTCAGATGTTCTGGTTTCCGCGTTAGCCCCCACTTCATTGTCTTTCCCGGACATCTCCATGGCGAACGTACTGCTTCGCAAGCGCTTCCTCAATTATCCCTGCCGGCTTTAGGCGTCCATGTTCGGCTTTGAAGTTGCCCGCTTTCCGTGTGAACTGTGCGCGAGACGCCTCGACCCGCTCCAGTGTCAGGGGCTCCTCTGGGGAAACCTTCCTTCCTTCTCCTCTTTACTTCGCCCCGCCCATCGAACGTCAATGAGAATCAGCTGTCCCAAACGGTCACGGAGCCAACATCAGCCATCAACCTCTAATCATAATAGATTTGCAGAGCATTGTACTAAGACCTATTAGCTCTGTCAACATGTTCATGTTGATTCGTGTCTTCTTGTTTTTGAACCCTTGGCAATAGTATTATCGTTGTGTATAAAGTGATCCACAATTAATAAATTAAGAAGATAGATCTTTGTTAAGACCTACTGTTGGCACATAATAACTTATTCGCAAACATAGCACAGCTGACTTAGATTTATGACTTATAAAATGTTTGGGTATAAAAAAATTGATACGCAAATATTTTTGGGTGTATTTGGCAGGCCTCAGTATCATTGTTGGATTATATGTCAGCACTATGATTTAGAAACATGGTAAAACTTTAAAATAAGTGCATAATTAACCCTAGTTAATGCAGTGTAACTATTTGCAAACGCTTCAACCCTTTGTATGTTATATTCTCAGTGGTTCACATAAGCCACTGTTTCCTGCTTATGTCGGACACAGAACTGGTCTAGTCTGCATTCAAGATAGTCGTTTTGTAATTTCCTGAACCCCAGGAAGTGGGTGGACAAACAAAACAGCTTGCTCATCTGGTCCTGTTTGGGGCTAAATGATGGTATCAATGATAAGTAAAACACAAGCCTAGTCCTACGTCATCATCTCCCGGACCCATTAGAGCACAATTGGTTTGTAGTTAAATATTAATCGTTAAAAGGGATATATCCAACTGACCCATCAAACAAGCGAAAAACGAACATCCTGCGTACTCTAGTGAGCCTAAATGTGTACTTGCGAGTAAATAATAATAGTAACTGCTCTATTCAATATGAGCGTACAAATCATATAGTTCTAATGTTTGCTAAACAAAGGCCTGGGTTTTTGGACACTGATATTGTTCCCTGAGTTATGTGTGTATGCAGTGGCGGACTCAGACTGTTTGAAGGGCAGGGGCGAAAAAATAAAAAGGGCACATTCTGGACAACATGGGGCCCCACCAGCGGACACACCAGCGGACACAGTGGCTTTTCTAACTTGATGGTGTTTTGTTCCCCCAACGGAGCCTTAAAGGCAGCGCTGCCTTGAAGGTCCTATCCCCTAACCTTAGCAAGCGCTGCCTTGAAGGTCCCATTCGGGGCACTTGTTACATCCCCATGTAGCCCTTAAAAGAATAGTTGGGCTCATAATTTAAACGGGGGTTCTGGGGGTCCTCCCCCAGAAAAAATGTTGCTTCAAAGACACTGTTTCCCCTTATTCTAGCGACTTTATAAACACCAAAATGAGTTGTTCACATCATTGTGCACTTTCACATTTTAGCCAAAGAAAGGAGGCTTGCTTTCATCTTTACTAACATTTAAGTAAAAAAAGACTGGAGAAAATTCAATGTGCCGCTACCATACAGTCTTTGACCGCTGACAGCCAGCTACGGAAACATTTAAGGAAGTTTTCCTTCATGTTGAGGTGATAGCTGACCATTGTCGTCTCTCTTGCATGAAATGACCTACACTTGAATGATCTTGAACGCTCAAAAAATGTACATACATTTTAAACGGATTATGCAAACTGAAAATATTAAGTTTTTCTAACTTGGCATCTAATTGCGGTTTTCCACTATGGGTACTGACATACTCTTAATCCGCTTTTTGCTTCGTTAACCAGTGGAGATTTAAGTACCACTCGATGTAGCTGTTTGTCATGGCGACGCCACATGAAAGCAAAGCCTCGCATTCCCCGTTCCTCAGCTACCAAAGAAAGGAACGTATGCACCTCAATAGCTAACCACAACATGTTTTTTTTCGGTTTGCCATATTCTTGCTCTAGAGGGCACATCATCATCATCAGGGGCAACCTAGGGCACTCATTAATTTTTGTTCACGTGTAAAGGGCAGCCAATGAGGCACTTTCTCTCATTTTCACAACCATAGAGGGCACTTTAGCCCACTTTTTCAACCATGGGGGCACCAGACGGGCAGAAGGGCACTAGAAGGGCACCAGACGGGCAGAAGGGCACTATCAGGGCACTAGAAGGGCACCAGACAGGCAGAAGGGCACTATCAGGGCACTAGAAGGGCACCAGACGGGCAGAAGGGCACTATCAGGGCACTAGAAGGGCACTAGAAGGGCACTGGAAGGGCACTAGAAGGACCAGACGGGCAGAAGGGCACTATCAGGGTACTAGAAGGGCACCAGATGGGCAGAAGGGCACTAGAAGGACCAGATGGGCAGAAGGGCACTATCAGGGTACTAGAAGGGCACCAGATGGGCAGAAGGGCACTAGAAGGACCAGACGGGCAGAAGGGCACTATCAGGGTACTAGAAGGGCACCAGATGGGCAGAAGGGCACTAGAAGGACCAGATGGGCAGAAGGGGACTATAAGGGCACTCATTAAGGCACGTCATTGAATTTTCTTGTTCTAGAGGGCACATCATCATAATTTATTGCATGAAGGAGCACCCTAGAGGGCACCTAATCATGTTTTGCACGTGAAAAGGGCAGCCAATAAGGCATTTCCTCTCGTTTTCTACACTCTTGAAGGGCACTTTAGCGCGCTTTTTCAACCATCGAGCCACGAGGGGGGGCGGTCGCCCCCTGCCCCCCCCTGAGTCCGCCACTGTGTGTATGTTCACCTTTCCTCTGGGCCTGAAAAGCACCGGAATAAACAAAGATATGGCCAGGTTTCCCATAACTCCGGATGTCCATTTCCTGGTGGATTTTAAAGGGGTCAAGGGTCAAGCAGACACAATACTAAGACAGAGCTTTACAGGGTAAAGTTACTGAGCTTTACTAACAAATACCGTCAAGTACTTTGTGTGTTTTGAGTGTGCGTGTGTGCGTGTGTGTGTGTGTGTGTGTTTGTGTGTGGGTGTGTGGGTGTGGGTGTGTGGTTGTGTGTGTGTGTGGGGGGGGGGGGGTTGTGTTGTGTGTGTGTGTGTGTGTGTGTGTGTGTGTGTGTGTGTGTGTGTGTGTGTGTGTGTGTGTGTGTGTGTGTGTGTGTGTGTGTGTGTGTGTGTGTGTGTGTGTGTGTGGTTGTGTGTGTGTGGGAGGGGGGTTCAAGGGTCTTTCTGATAAAAATCCTAAGTGCTAGATAGATCTTTGAACTGGATATACGACTGGATATAGATCAGTACTGAATAGATCCAGTACTGGATATAGCTTAGGGTACTGGATAGATGTTAGTACTAGATACATCTTTGTACTGGATATACGACTAGATATAGATTAATACTGGATAGAGCTTTTATGGCTAAGACACTGTGATCCCTTTCCATGTTCATACCGCAATGTTTATAGGCTGTCAATAGGCTTCAGTTTGTTTCATCACAAGCTTAATACTGGATAGATCAATCAGATCTATCCAGTACAATCAGAAGAATCAAATAAGTGTTAAAGAAAATAATTCAATTGTTTTTAGACTAGCCTACTAAAATCTTTTGTGATTTAGACATCAGATTTGAACGATACAATCGACTTTGTTCAATCCACTGTGATTTACCGAATGTTTCCTATAGGCCTATACATACCAATAATACATATTTCAAGAGCTCACACAAATAGTACGACCGTGTGGGACTGAAGGTAAGGACTGCCTGGTTTTAGGCGGGAGCCTGTGCCTTTATATCGGGCTAGTGTTTGTTTCATACCCCTTTCCCGAGATCTCGCCACCTCTGCTGTTTTTTGTTTTTTTTGGTTGATTTAATTTTCTTTTGCTGGTTGTTCGTTGCCTCTCAACTAACGTTGTTGAGGCATACAATAACCTGTGTTGCCCTTTTCTGTCTATAAACACTAAATACCTCGTCCAGTTGGTGCTGCTCCGGAGTCTGGGGGAGCTGAGTGGTGCATCCAGCCGCTACACGGGGTTTGTCATAGGGATTGTGCTGGGAATTTGGCCCACGTCAATCGTTTCTTTGTAAACTGTTTGAGGATAGAGTCATCCAAACTTAAAACAGTTTTGCTCAGTTAATTGAGTAATTAAGGTACAATATAACACACAACAATCAAAATACATGCATACGAACAAACATAAAATCATCCGAGGCCTCCAATGGGATTTTGCCCTGCGTCTTTCCAAGAGCTCCGCAAGGAGAAGTACTGCGTCGGCAAAAGCAAGGACTTCTTACAGTGGCAGACAGGTCCCTCTGCCCCCAATTAAGCTAGAGTACTGGTTAACCAGGTGGTAATAACCTATCTAAATAATAGACGAACCTTCTCGGGATGTCATAAAGGGGGATGTAGCCATGCCTTATCAGTTAGAGCCCGTGCTCCTCGACCTTACCAAGGGGGTCATGAATGGCACATTCCTAATTTTCCCATCACACCTTGTTTACGTTAACATAACACACTGTGGCAACCCGGCTCGGTGAGTGACTTGCCGCTCCCCAATAAGCACAAGTTTCAGCTTGATCAAGCCAAAAAGGCACGTTTATTTCAAACAAAAGGACCGCTATCAAACAGAACAAAACGCCTGGGAGGAATATCCATACGTGTCTCTCTGGCCGGAATTAAAGCCCTCTTGGTATTCCTCTGGGTATTCCTCTGGGTATTCCTCGGTCTCTCGATTACCCGTCTCTCCACCCGTGAACCACGAGAGACTTGATTGATCCTTGAAAACGGCTATTGGCTTCTCCACCTGCTGCTCAGGCGCTGCTCATCCCAATTGGTGACAGCGCCAATGCGGTCACTGGCGCCATCTGGAGGAAATGGACGGTATCTACCCCGTATACCACATCTCCCCTGGGCCTCCAGGGGAGATGTGCCGGAGCCGGGGTTGCCACACTCTATTTTTACTTCGTAAGAATACGGGGAGCATATTTTGATACAGTTAAACTGTTATTATAATAAGATTGCAGGGGTAGGCCTATATGTGCAATGTTTGGGAAAGAAAAGAAAGAAAAGCAATTTAAGAAAAAGCATTAATAATTAATTTAATTAATTAAAAAACACAAACACGAAAAGTGTTCAGCACTTTGCTGGGGGGACCTGAGGCTCCGCAGAAACGCGTGTCGCTGGAGGAACCTCGGAAGGCGTGGAGTTACCCGGTTGAACTTGAAGCAGCTTCATCCCAGGTCTTCCTCACCTTTGCTGGGGGGAGGCTGGCGTTTGAATTCAGCCCACCCATCCTCCTGGCCTGGGCACCCCGCGGTCGGACTCCGACTGGACTGTGGCCGGTCGTTGTTCAGCGTTGGGGACGGTTGGGACGATGTGGAAGGTGAAGCGCTGGAGGGTTAGTATTTTTACGTTCATGTTTGATTTCGTTTCGTCATCTTATTGTACAGTTAAATATTCTATATCCTATAATAATCATAATCATAATAATAAACAATATAATAATTCAAATGTTTTCCCACTATCACACTTTAAAAGGCTTTACTCCATCGGTTGGACGTGAACGTCTCTGAACATCTCTCATGGAGCATACAAATAAATCCATAGTGAACGTGACCCATAGAAGGTAGCCTTGAAAATATCGCCATGTATTGGTCGTAAGTGAATACTGCATATATGAGCCGGTGTTACGCCGTATTCTGTTACCCACCGTAAAGTGTGACCCCAGGGGTCGCTGTTGCACATTTACTGCAACATGCACGAGTTTGAAGTAGAGAGGCATGAAGTTGTTCACGTGCAGAAACATGCAGCTTAAAACGTAACATTTGTATCGTCATCGATCACTCGGAATGGGTTCATTCGTTTTGTGACACCGGGCAATTTCAGGTTGAGTGGCTGAAGCAACAAGGTGGATTTGCCTCTGTGATGGCATAATGATGATGGACCTTTCTTTCTTGATACAAACTTAATATACAAGCGGTGTTGGTCAGTTGTAAACAGCACTTTACACAGTAGCCTATAAAAGTAGCCTATAGAATGCTCAAAGGTAAATCAACGTAATTGACCACTGATTGTTGCTTCTTATGGGGAAAGAGGCGGCGGTGTAGGCCCCATCGGTCTGTAAAAGGCTAATCAAACCAGATCATATGTATTATTTAT
Source organism: Gadus morhua (assembly GCF_902167405.1). Classification (NCBI taxonomy): domain Eukaryota; kingdom Metazoa; phylum Chordata; class Actinopteri; order Gadiformes; family Gadidae; genus Gadus; species Gadus morhua. Next base: position 26,829,264 of record NC_044049.1, on the reverse strand, counting down.
AAAGCATATTTAATAACAAGGGGAGGGTGGGGGAGATGTTATGTTGTTTTTATATTTTTGTTATAATACCCGCTTTTTTTATTATTACTGTACTTTATAAAATGAACTATGAACTAATGCTGTATGTGTGATTAAGTGACTTGGATCGATTTGCACTCAGCGTAAGGGTGATTGTGGGTTAAGAGCTGAATTTATTAGGGCACCAATGTGGGGCGATCCGAGGTCCTTCTGCCTGCGTTGTGTGATGCTGAAGCCCGCTGCCCGCTGTGGAACGAGAGCGCCACGACCGCGCGGAGCCGGCAGTATCGCGCACTGACGGCGACTGAAGCGGCAGCAGCCGCGAGTTCCAGTGGAAGCACGGCGGGCCTCGGGACGAAGCTCCCGACAGCAACCCTTTTTTAATTTGTCATTCTGATATCTATGATTGTGTACGATTATTCATGTCAACAAGCTACATGAAACCATCCACGATATGTCACAAATAGCTGTCCGTCCTGTTACCCCATGCACTGTGAATGCAAAAAAAAGAGTTAATCCTTCATCAAATGTTTTCAGGTCATTTGTCATCATCATATCTGTAGGCCTATGTGTACACAATTATCCAAGTCTGCGTTCATCAGAGTCCACGCAAGGGAAAAATCCACGATGGGTCACAATCGACTTCTAATGTTTGGAATAAATAACTGCATATATCTGGAGGAATCCACCGTCTCGGCCTATTGCATGTTATTTTGGGAAAGTGGTTCCTGATTGATAATATCTGGCCAATTAATCATACACCGTTGTGTTTGATCTCTCCCAGGTGGGCATGAGGTATAGGTATACATGTTAATTACTGTCGGAAATAAATAAATGGAAAGGTAGGCGAACCATCGTTATTGTCTGTGCGCTGTCTGTGGTTGATATCATTACAGCTTCACATGAAGGCCTATGGGAGCTTGATTCTGTATGGCAGTGTTCATAAGGCCCATAATAATGATGAGGTGACCGACATTAAGAACCTGCAGGCTTCCACTCACGACAGCCAGCCAGGCCTTTATGAATTATCAAAGTCTCCCTCCTAATAATTGGGAGGGATTTGCTGCACGATTATAACACATTAATTGCACATAAATTAACAGAATTGAAATGCATACAAAATCAGATTTCTTTTTTATTTGTTGGATGTTTTTTTTATAGGCCTACCTTTGTTATTATTATTATTATTATTATTATTATTATTATTATGACTTAAATGTTCTCGATAAGTCAATTGCACAGGCCAAGATTATGATTTAAAGGAATATCGTGCAGGCCTAAATTAAAATTGGCCCATTGTCGGTTACAAGCTCTTCTGAAAGCCCAAAACCTTGGCAAGAAGTGTGTTCATATCTCATGCCATCAGTCTACAGTAAATATGGTGATCTCACGACATTATTTATAATGTCGTGCACTCACAAACACACAGACAAACACACGGCAAAGGTCGAGAGGTCATCTCGTTACAATGAGATGAGTACATTTTGAGATTTTCTTTCTCAGAATCTTTAATGTTTACATTTGTCATGACAACTGTTGCACTCATATTGAAGACGCTTCTGTTCTGAAGAGATATTGCTCGACGATTTCACTCTGATTATAAATAAGTGTCTTTAGTCTCAGTATTGTTTCTGCAAGGAACGAACGGTCCAGTTGACGATTTGATCCAATAGAAAACCACGGTAGGTGTCCGTGACTTTCTGCCGTATAGTTCGATTTTTTTCATGACACACCGATGAAACTATTTGAATGATTCACTCAGGAATTGGCAGATTAGTAGGATTATTTTGTTTAGGAGTTGATAGGCCCTGTCTTTCGCGTTTGTTTAATCGTTTATCTGATGAATCGTTTGAACTGAAGGTAACCATAATGCAGCCATCAAGTCGTCCAAGTATTTTTTTTAAATAATTGGCAAACAAAATCAGATAAATATAGATATGTTTGGAAAATATTTTTTTTATACATTTATTATTATTATGACTTCAATTTTCTCGATTAGTCAATTGCGCGGGCCAAAATCAGGACTTCAATTAATATGTAGGCTACTCAATTGTGCAGCCCTTAATTAAAATGTGTCGGTTACAAGCTCTTCTGGAGGCCAATAACCGTGGCAAGAAGTTTATTCATAGTTGTAGGCCTATTATATGCCACGAAATAGTCTTCAGTAGGCCTAAATATGGTGATCTCACGGAAATATTTATAATGTCTACACATGCACGCACACACACAGACAAACACACGGCCACGGTCGAGAGATCATCTCTCTCATGACGTCACAATGAGCTGCGTCAATATCGAGATCTATTTTCTCAGAACCTTTATTGTTTGCATTTGTCATGACAACTCATATTGAAGTCGCTTCTGATCCGAAGAGATATTGCTCGACGATTTCGATGATTTCCTTCAGATTATAAATTGGTGTGTTTAGTCTCAGTATTGTTTCTGCAAGGAACGAACGGTCCAGTTGACGGTTTCATCCAGTAGGAAACAAAGGTAGGTTTCCCGTGACTATCAAACACCGAAGAAAAAAAATCGAATGATTCCCTCGGGCATTGAATCGTTTCCCCGTGATATCAAGGCCTCCTATGCGGCCCTCAAGATGGCCCAATTGGCATTAATTAGTTCAGACACAGTTCTCTGACATCTCTTTGCACTTGAGAATCGCGTCTTGATATTGTAAGGCTAAATGTTTATGAGGAGTCACTGAATTAGGCAGCAATTCTTTGAGTTATATCTACAACTTTAAGCACCTGTTTAATCGATCATCGAAGTCGAGGTTTCGGGTTGATAATAGTTGTGTTCTGTCTCACGTCAAATGTTCACTTTTCCTAATAAATAATAATAATAGTAATTATCACAACAGTAAAAATGATATCATTATTCATAATAATAAATTAAGTTACGTCCCGCCCGGCGCCATTGTGAGACAGAACCATCAGAGGCGACCTCTCATCATGGCCTGTTAGCCATGTTTACGTCAACTTCATCTGCCCTTATGAACGTATTAAAAATATCAATCTTAAATTATATTATTATTATGAATATCAAGTAGGCCTATCTGACACAACCTCCCTCTCCATATCATTAGGAGCTGAGGAACATGGACGCCCGCCTCCCCAAGCGTGCGCCCAAGCCCAAGCCTCCTGCTCAGAAGAGGGCCGTGCTTCCAGCGCTCACCAAGACCCAGCTGCGACCCCTCCGCTGTGATGGTGTCCTGGTCAGTGGTCCCGCTGAACTAGTCCGCTATAGTGCCCCACATGGCCACATTACTGGCATCATTTCATGAGACTCCCCACTTTACGGTAGCCTACGTGTATATAGTGCCCCACATGGCCACATTACCTGCATCATTTCATATGAGACTCCCCACTTTACGGTAGCCTACGTGTATATAGTGCATCCACATAGACGTAGCCGATAGGCTATGGTAAATCTGGATATTGAGAAAATTAATCACGCATGCGTAGAACACCACACGAAACCCTGATTTGCAGACCAAAAAATGTGTTTTGAATCTAATTAGATTGACTTCAATGCAAAGTGCTCGGTAACGTCTGGGATCATAACCATTGCGTCGCTCCTCCCTCAGGAGCCAATCAAAAGGAAGGACCCTCTGCCCCCGCCGGCCTTAAAGTCTGCGGTGGTGAACAAAGCTCCTCTTCAGGAGGAGAAGACCCCCGTCCTCCCAGACAGCACCAAGACCCAGCTGAGACCCGCCCTCCGTGACGGTTCCCTGGTCAGTGTTCGTGCTGAACCGCTAGTGTCCTACACGTCCATATGACCGTAATCATTTTAAATGAGACCCCCCCCACACACACACACACACTATACGCTATGTGTATAGCGCATGCACATAGACATGGTAGCCTATACGTTAAATCTGGATAGGCCTACATCTTTGGTCAAATTAACCACACTTCATGGTGTTGGCCAATATGTCTGCCTGTGCGTTTCTGTAGCCTATAATTGGATGAAAAGGACATGTAGAACACCACATGAAACCCTGATTTGCAAAACAAAAAGAAAGTGTTTTAATTCTAATTCAAATGACTTCAATGTAAAGCTCTCAGCAACGTCCACTGAGATCGTAACCATTGCGTCTTTCCTCCCTCAGGAGCCGATCAAAAAAACGGTCACCTGGAATCTGCCCCTGCTGGTTTTATCGTCTGCGGCGGGGAACAAAGCTCCTCTTCAGAAGGGGAAGACCCCCGTCCAACGAGACAGCACCAAGACCCAGCTGAGACCCCCCCGCCGTGATGGTGACCTGGTCAGTGTTCCTGTGAACTAGTCTGCTAATGTCCTACGATTTGAAATTATGTAAGTAAGGTGGACTTGTAGGACTCCTACATGTCGACATTACTTACATCATTTCAAATCGTTAGCCTCATAGCATAATAGCCTAAGTCATATTTTGGCCAAATTGTGATATCTAACGTAACTCAACTCTCCTTACTTCGATACATTTCCCCTTTGCATCTCCGCGACAATATAAAAGCTGAATAAATTAGAAGTGTCATGATGTTGGAAGTGGGAACAGCAGGTTTGGCCAATCAATGGTGTGGTCCTAGCTAGAACTGTAACGTTGATTGACAAGTGCTCTCAACCCACCCAGTAGGTAGGCCTACAGTGTACAGGTGGGAGATGGGCACCCGTCCAATAGTGATAAGGGGAGAGGGAGGGCCGGCAGACTTGTCACTCAAACCTCCGCGGCAGATGTAAGGAGATTTGATTCATGATTCGAACTGGCTCTGAATGTACATAGTTCTCTGGTTTACGTTTTTTAAGTTCTTGTACGATTATTTCAAGTTTAAGTTCTGCATAAATGTAAGATAATTTAATGCATGAATATTTTGAGGGTTGGTTGGCTTCATTTTGTACTAAACATACATTTTCTGTGGATGTATCCATGCACACGGAGCATGCGCGTGTGTGCGTGTGCAAGTGTGCGTGTGTGTCTGTGTGTGAGAGTGTGTTTATTTTTTGAATACTTATAAGTACAATTAATGTCGGATACTTTAAGACTTTTACTCAAGTAGTATTCTATTGTGTGACTTTACTTTTACCAGTCAGTTTCTTTGAAGATATCTGTACATTCACTCAAGTATGGCTTCCGGGTAATTCTTCAACCACTAACACCACTTGGTTGCAAACAATATTTGAGACTGTTACTCCAACAAAGGTCCCAATTACAATATCTCGGGAAGATGAACAAATAGTTCGAGGTTGGTTTCAACAGATTGCATTTTATGTTTGCTTCTTGAATTTGAACGGCAATTCATTGCTGTGCAATGAGAGGTCACTGCATTAGCCAGTGATGAATGATTGATAAAAACACAAGAAAGTGTTTTAATTCCAAATCAAATGACCTCAATGCAAAGCGCTCAGTAACGTCTACTGGGATCATAACCATTGCGTCGCTCCTCCCTCAGGAGCCAATCAAAGGGAAGGACCCTCTGCCCCCGCCGGCCTTAAAGTGTGCGGCGGTGAAAAAGGCTCCTCTTAGGAAAGGAAAGACCCCCGTCCTCCCAGACAGCACCAAGACCCAGCTGAGACCCCCCCGCCTTGCTGGTGACCTGGTCAGTCTTCCTGTTGAACTAGTCGGGTCGTGTCCTACACCGAGATAACCCCGTCTACGAGTCTCGTTGTGGAAGTAACGGGAGTCCTCAAACGGCAAAAATCCCTTTCTCCTCCATGTCGGGGTTCAGTCTGTGCTTCAGATTGATGTGGAAGTGGAAGAACCAGAGACGTCGGAGAACCCGACGCAGTCGTTTCAGATTCATAATATTCTCCAGAGGCGCACAGCTTTTAGCAGTGATAATATGTATTATATTATATAGATATCTATATATTATAGGATATTATTTAGATATAGTGTACCAGGACTGTTCTAGAATATTTTACAGAACACGGCCTAAAGCTGTGTGCGCCTCCGGATGAGATTATGAATCCGAGCCATTGCGATACATCCACTGTAAACATAAGTGCGTGGTACCGTAGCAGCAAGCTGCTCAGGGCCAAACCCCCACTCTCCACCTTGACCCTCCTCTCTCCTCCTCATTAGCATTTAAAGCTACAGACACAGAAACGGCACGTTTGTGGAAAGCTCATTGTGGGATTGACTCGTAGTGGCTGTAATTGTGCACCAAAGCTGAATTTGGGGAGAGAGACTTCAGATACAGTATTAGGGGACCACTGAGACCATTATAAGGGCATCCAAAAAGTAGCATGCCATAGGACCTTTAAGAAAGAGAAATACTCTGTCCTACTGTAATTGTTTTCTGGATGCCTGACAACGTTAGCGATTCAGGAGTATTGACCCATTGGCTAATTCGGTGACAAGTACTTTATGTTTGCTTCTTCAATTTGCATAAGCCAGTGATGAATGATTGATAAAAACACAAACAAGAGTTATATTTCTAATTCAAATGACTTTAATGCAAAGCGCTCAGTAACTTCTACTGGGATCATAACCATTGCGTCGCTCCTCCCTCAGGAGCCGATCAAAAGGAAGGACCCTCTGCCCCCGCTGGCCTTAAAGTCTGCGGCGGTGAAAAAGGCTCCTCTTCCGAAGGAGAAGACCCCCGTCCTCCCAGACAGCACCAAGACCCAGCAGAGACCTTTCCTCCATTATCGTGTCCTGGTCAGTGTTCCTGCTGAACTAGTCCTCTAGTATCCTACACGTCCATATGACTTACATCATTTCAAGTCGGTTGTAAGATTTGATTCATGATGTATTAGTCGAGTTGGCGTTGACTGTACATAGTTCTCCGGTTTATATTCTTTAAGTTCTACATAAAAGTAAGTAAGTTAGTTTTATGCATGAATATTTTGAAGGTAATTTATGGATAATTTTAGGGTTTTATTTAAGCTCATGTACTAAACATACATTTTCTGTGGCTGTGTCCATGCACACGGAGCACACGCCTGTGCGTGTGTGTGTGTGTCGGTGAGAGAGAGTGTGAATGTGTTGATACTTAAGTACAATTAATATCAGATACTTTAAGACTTTACTCAAGCAGTATTCTACTGGTCTACTTTTACCTTTTCCAGGGTCATTCTCTGGGAAGATATCTGTACTTTTACTCAAGTATGGCTTTCGTGTACCTCTTCCACCACTAACACCACTGAGATATACATCAACAATTAACACTCTGCTACTTCAACAAAGGCTCCAATTATAAAAGGGAAGATGAACAAATGGTTTCTAGACTGGTTTCCCCAGACACATATTATCTAGAGTCGGGACGGACACTTAATTCAGGGCTGAACGAGCGGTGAATAGTTAAGAAAGACAATACTCTGCCCTAGTGTATTTGTTTTCTGGATGCCTTGCAATGCTAGCGAATCATTAGTTTGGACCCATTGGCTAATTCGGTGACATCTGATTGTACTTTATGCTTGCTTGTTAAAATTGAACGGCAAATCATTACCGTGCAAATATTTCTTCCGTGTAATGAGAGGTCAGTGCATTAGCAAGTGATATCTGATCACTTGCTAAAACACAGAAAATAGTTTGAATTCAAATTCAAATTACTTCGTTGCAAAGCGCTCAATAACGTCTACTTCGATCATAACCATTGCGTCTTTCTTTCCCCCCTCAGGAGCCGATCAAGAGGAAGGACACTCTGGTCTTAAAGTCTGCGGCGGTGAAGAAGGCTCCTCTTAAGAAGGGGACGACCAACATCCTTCCACCACTCACCAAGACCCAGCAGAGACCCCCCCGCCATGCTGGTGACCTGGTCAGTGTTCCTGCTGACTGTGCCTCATTGGCTATAGCATAAGCCAATCAGAGTGCTCTTCTACATTCCATAATCTGCCCAAGTCAGCTATTTGATTTAGGCATTTTTGACACTAAGTAATAGATGAACCTTAAAATATGACTTGGGTGATACTTTGAGGCTCACCAAGTGACCCCAGGCTTTCCTGAACCCCCTTAAATGGTAAGTGTATAGTACATACACATCGACATGGTGTATGTTTAATCTGGACGCATCTTTGGGGAACTTCTATTACTGTTTGGGGAAAAATATATCTACCATATCTTTTCTGTATAATAAAAATACATGAGAATGACAACACCAAGTAAAACACCACTGTGTTACACAATGATAGTTGACACTGTTACACCAACAAAAGCTCCAATTACAAAACCTAGGGAAAATGAAAAAATGGTTCTAGGCTGGTTTCCACAGACACATGTTATCCATAGAGTCGGGACGGACACTTAATTCATTGCTGGACGAGCATTGAATTGTTAAGAAAGAGAAATACAATGCCCTTAGTGTATTTGTTTTCTGGATGCCTTACAACGCTAGTAATTCAGGAGTTTTAACCCATTGGCTAATTCTGTGACAACTGATTGTACTTTATGTTTGCTTCTTGAATTTTACGGCAAATTATACACATGCAATTTTTCCATGCAATGAGAGGTCACTGCATTAGCCAGTGATGAATGATTGATAAAAACAGAGATCATAACCATTGCGTCTGTCCTCCTTCAGGAGCCGATCAAAAGGAAGGACCCTCTGCCCCCGCCGGCCTTAAAGTCTGCGGCGGTGAAAAAGGCTCCTCTTCCGAAGGAGAAGACCCCCGTCCTCCCAGACAGCACCAAGACCCAGCAGAGACCTTTCCTCCATTATGGTGTCCTGGTCAGTGTTCCTGCTGAACTAGTCCTCTAGTGTCCTGCACGTCCATATGACTTACATCATTTCAAGTCGATTGTAAGATTTGATTCATGATGTATTAGTCGAGGTGGCGTTGACTGTACATAGTTCTCAAGTTTATGTTCTTTAAGTTCTACATAAAAGTAAGTAAGTAAGTTTTATGCATGAATATTTTGAGGGTAATTTATGGGTAATTTTAGGGTTTTATTTAAGCTCATGTACTAAACATACATTTTCTGTGGCTGTGTCCATGCACACGGAGCACACGCTCGTGCGTGCGTGCGTGCGTGTGTGTGTGTGTCGGTGAGGGAGAGTGTGTATGTGTTGATACTTAAGTACAATTAATATCAGATACTTTAAGACCTTACTCAAGCAGTATTCTACTGGTTTACTTTTACCTTTTCCACTGGTTTCCCCAGACACATGTTATCCATAGAGTCGGGACGGACACTTAATTCAGGGCTGAACGAACGGTGAATAGTTAAGAAAGACAATACTCTGCCCTAGTGTATTTGTTTTCTGGAAGCCTTGCAATGCTAGCGATTACTACGGCAAATCATTACCGTGCAATTCTTCCGTGCAACGAGAGGTCCGTGCATTAGCCAGTGATATCTGATCACTTGCTAAAACACAAAAAATAGTTTGAATTCAAATTCAAATTACTTCGATCCAAAGCGCTCAATAACGTCTACTTAGATCATAACCATTGCGTCTTTCTTTCCCCCCTCAGGAGCCGATCAAGAGGAAGGACACTCTGGTCTTAAAGTCTGCGGCGGTGAAGAAGGCTCCTCTTAAGAAGGGGACGACCAAAATCCTTCCACCACTCACCAAGACCCAGCAGAGAGAGCTCCGCCATGCTGGTGCCCTGGTCAGTGTTCCTGGTGAACTTCTCCACTAGTGACCTGCATGTCAAAATTACTTAAATATTTTCAGATGAGCCTCACTATACGCTATCTGTGCAGTGCATCCACATCCACATGTTGTATGGTAAAGCTGGATACATCTTTGAGAAAGTGAGCCACACGTCATGGTGGTTGCCAGTACGTCTACCTGTGCGTTCCTGTATTATGGGATGAAAAGGACATGTAGAACACCACATGAAACCCTGATTTGCAGACACACATAAGTGTTTTAATTCAAATGACCTCGACGCAAAGCGCTCAGCAACGTCTACCGAGGTCATAACCATTGCGTCGTTCCTCCCTCAGGAGCCAATCAAAAGGAAGGACCCTCTGCCCCCGCCGGCCTTAAAGTCTGCGGTGGTGAAAAAGGCTCCTCTTAGGAAAGGAAAGACCCCCGTCCTCCCAGACAGCACCAAGACCCAGCTGAGACCCCTCCGCCTTGCTGCTATCCTGGTCAGCGATCGGCTCCTTGAGTCACAATCACTCTCTCATCTTCTCAATGTTACAAAGAGGATGTCTCTTCACGGTGTGTGTGTGTGTGTGTGTGTGTGTGTGTGTGTGTGTGTGTGTGTGTGTGTGTGTGTGTGTGTGTGTGTGTGTGTGTGTGTGTGTGTGTGTGCGCATGTGTTTTCTATCTTGGACCTAAAGCAGCAGAGAGCGCAGAAACAGGAGAAGAACTGGAGTTGTGATAGCAAACGAATGACCGCAGCAGGTAAACACACTAGTAGCGGAAATCTTCATCTGTCGACAGCCTTGGCCAGGGGTTTCCCATTTAATGTGCTGTAGTTCATGTAACTGCTATTATTTGAATGCAAAGTTGTTAGAAACGGCACGCCGTCAGCGAAACGCTTTGTGAGATTTGTGATTGGTTACCTGTCCCTTTAGCGGATCCTTTAGATTGCAGGAGTCTGCCAGCTCATATCTGATCCATCAGGTCGTCTCTACCCCGATTGGTTTGGGGAATCCATCTTGTTCTCTCTCTTTTCAACTCTTGAATCCTACCTACAGCACCATTTAAACCATTTGGAAATAGCATTTAAACCCCAAGTGTCTCATGAAGAACAGGAAGCCTGTCCCATTCAATCAGGCCATCACTTCCTGCTGAGGAGCAAGGCATCAACATGCTCCCTGTGTCTTGTTCCTTTCCCTAAACACAGACGCCTCGACGGCCTTCAGAAGATACCTGACACCGTTTGAGCTGAGGGAAATCAAGAATTACAAAGAGGTTTGGTACCTTGGCATAGATGCACAGAAGATCCAGCAGAAATGCCCCTTCCACCATGGTTATGACGACAGTGATGGACACTACAAGATGGTAAATACTAACAGGTGTCCTCCTGAGGGATCCTACCACAAACCCTTCAGAGTAGAAGAATGGGCTGTGTTGGGTTCAGCCAGATGTATTCATATTTATTAACATTTGGTTCTCTAAGTTATGATTGGGGGTGTTAAATGCAGGTTATCAAAGACCACATCGCCTACCGCTATGAGATCCTGGAGCTGATGGGTGAGGGCACCTTCGGTCGAGTCCTCAAGTGCAGAGACCACAAAACCCAGCAGCTGGTAGCCATGAAGGTCATTGCGAACGACCCGAGGTATCTTATCATAGATCAAGCTCAATGATAGAGTGAAATCGTTACATTAAACTAACATTTCAAATGTTACCATTCAAATCACATTGCGTCATCAATATGCCAATCCGTATAATCCTAAACATTTACTATGCATGACCCTCAAACCAACCAATCTTTAGGTATGCAGATGAGGCGATGGCAGAGGTGGAAATTCTGGAGCTGCTCCAAAAGAACGATAAGGATCGTGTGGCCAACGTCGTCCACATGAAGGAGTACTTTCAGTTCCGTGACCATCTGTGCATCTCCTTTGACCTCATGGGGTGGGTTTGGAAAACAAAAGCCTCATATCCTGCCCACTCATGTAGAAACAACAAACAAGATGTTTGTAATTGATAATATCAGTCCCAATAACAATACAAATGTTGCTTCAAATAATTGTTCTTGACAAAGGCGGGAAAGAGAGAAAGACGTAGGACAAAGCTTAATGAATATGTAATCTTTCCAGAAAGAACCTGTACGAGATGATGAAGGAGAGACAATTCAGAGGGCTGGGCACCTCTCAAGTGAGGAGCCATGCCATCTCTCTGGTGCAGTCTCTCCAGCTTCTCAGTAGGTCTGGCATTATCCACTGCGACCTGAAACCGGTAGGAGCCTCATCATGATCCAAGTCCTCCATGTTGACACATTCAGTTAGAATATACACTTTATGCACATGTCTTTGGGATTCAATATCTATTTTCTGTTTAGGAGAACATCCTCCTATCACACGATAACTCAGAGGTCATAAAGGTGGCTGACTTTGGGGCGAGCCTTCTGGAACGTCGTAACAGTGAGTGTCTTGTCTTTTACCCTGGCCGAAAAACACCCATCTTTAAAGGAAGCTACTTCAGAGGAACCTTGTCCTTCTCCACAGCCGCCCCTGTTGCCCAAACACTGATCTACATGTCCCCCGAAGTTATTCTGACGAAGGTCTTCAGCAAGGCCATTGACATGTGGAGTCTGGGCTGCATCTTAGCTGAGCTCAAGAGAGGCGTGGTCCTCTTCCAAGTGTGCGACGAGTGCGAGCTGATGCTGGAAATGACGAAGGTAATGAATACCTAGTAAGGTTAGCTTTAATATTTCAAGGCCCTTCTGTTTTTCTAATGGGTTGGTGTGTGTGTTCTGTTGAAGCTGCTGGGTGTTCCCCCAAAGCATATGCTGAAGGACACCCCGCTTGAGAACTTGCTCTCTGGTGAGTAGAAACTAAACCATACTCAAGTTGTCCGCCCAGTGTCACGACGCAATGGTGGTTGGTTGTTGTGTACTTCAGTTGTGTGATGCTGTTGTGTGACGTTAATGCAGGTCCAAGAACCAGCAGACGCAGGGCCAGGCGCCATTTGTCTAAGGCCCTGGACACAGAGAACAAACTCTTCCTTGACTTCATCCAGAGCTGCCTCGAGTAGGTGTACCTCCATTCTGACCCCAGTGTGATGTTTGATACGGTCCCCAAGTCCTCGCTCATGTATTATGTCAAGTTGTTATGAGGACATACAAAGTAGTCCTGGAGGATGCAGCAATAGAACCAGGGTCAAGTTGTGACATTGGCGGGAAATTATTTAGTGCATATAGAAGGAAACAATGTCTTCCAAATCCAGCGTGTTGCAGATATGTTGATCCCTGTTCTTGTTGATCTGGCGATGTTAAGATACGAGCCGGCGAAGCGCATGACCCCGGATGAGGCCAGGCATCATCCGTGGATTCTGATGCACTACCAGAGTCCCAGCTCCAGCGAGGACTCTTCTCCCCACCAGTCCACCAACTGGGAGCACATGGTGGATTCCACCAGCGCCACAGCCCCGTCCACCTCCGGACCAGGGCCCAGACCGGTCGGAGCAAGGGACAGCAGGAGGGAGGGGGCGCCAAATTAAGGGGGTCCCCCCCCTAATGGGGACAAGAACCGTTACATGAGGCCCCCAAGTGAGTCATGTCAATTTTTGTGTTGTTACAATGACCAACAGTTTTGTCCACACATGTTTGATCTGATATTAGTTAAGAAAAAAGACATTGGAGACTAAAGCTTTGCAGTCCAAGGACGTGGAAAAACATACATTTAGACTCCAAATGTTGTTGCTTGGAGGATATTTTCAGACCAACCCTAGTTTACCATCTCATCATCAACCTTGAGACGAGTTAAGAGTTAAAAAGACCACAGCACATTCTCAACCCTTTTGCTGAGAAATAGCATTAAAACCTTCATGAAGAAACGGATGCCTGTCACTTTCATCAGGCCATCACTTCCTGCTGAGTACAAGCCCTCAACATGCTCCCTGTGTCACGTTTCTTTCCCTGCACACAGACGCCTCGACGGTCTTCAGAAAACACCTGACAACGTTTGAGCAGAGGGGAATCAAACAAGGAAGTGTGGTACCTTGGTATAGCTGAAGAGAAGGTTCAGGAGACATTCCCCCTCCGCCATGGTTATGATGACCGCAAGGGACACTACAAGATGGTAAATACTGACAGGTGTCCTCCTGAGGGATCCTACCACAAACCCTTCAGAGTAGAAGAATTGGCTTTGTTGGGTTCAGGCAGATGTATTCATATTTATTCACATTTGGTTCTCTATGTTATGAATGGGTTTTTTAAATGCAGGTTATCAAAGACAACATCGCTTACCGCTATGAGGTCCTGGAGCTGATGGGTGAGGGCACCTTCGGTAGAGTCCCCAAGTGCAGAGACCACAAAACCCAGCAGCTGGTAGCCATGAAGGTCATTGCAAACGACCAGAGGTATCTTATCATGGATCAAGCTCAATGATAGAGTGCAATCGTTACATTAAACTAACATTTCAAATTTTACCATTCAAATCACATTCCGTCATCAATATGCCAATCCGTATAATCCTAAACATTTACTACGCATGACCCTCAAACCAACCAATCTTTAGGTATGCAGATGAGGCGATGGCATAGGTGGAAATTCTGGAGCTGCTCCAAAAGAACGATGAGGATGGCATGGCCAACGTTGTCCACATGAAGGAGTACTTTCAGTTCCGTGACCATCTGTGCATCACCTTTGACCTCATGGGGTGCGTTTGGAAAACAAAAGCCTCATATCCTGCCCACTCATATAGAAACAACAAACAAGATGCCTGTAATTGATAATATCAGTGCCAATAACAACACAAATGTTGCTTAAAAAAATTGTTCTTGACAAAGGCGGGAAAGAGAGAAAGACCTAGGACAAAGCTTGATGAATATGCAATCTTTCTAGGAAGAACCTGTATGAGATGTTGAAGGAGAGACAATTCAGAGGGCTGGGCACCTCTCAAGTGAGGAGCCATGCCATCTCTCTGGTGCAGTCTCTCCAGCTTCTCAGCAGGTCTGGCATTATCCACTGCGACCTGAAACCGGTAGGAGCCTCATCATGATCCAAGTCCTCCATGTTGACACATTCAGTTAGAATATACACTTTATCCACATGTCTTTGGGATTCAATATCTATTTTCTGTTTAGGAGAACATCCTCACATCACGAGATAACTCAGAGGTCATAAAGGTGGCTGACTTTGGGGCGAGCCTTCTGGAACGTCGTAGCAGTGAGTGTCTCGTCTTTTACCCTGACCGAAAAACACCCATCTTTAAAGGAGGCTGTTTCAGAGGAACCTTGTCCTTCTCCACAGCCGCACCTGTTGCCCAAACACTGATCTACATGTCCCCCGAAGTTATTCTGACGAAGGTCTTCAGCAAGGCCATTGACATGTGGAGTCTGGGCTGCATCTTAGCTGAGCTCAAGAGAGGCGTGGTCCTCTTCCAAGTGTGCGATGAGTGCGAGCTGATGCTGGAAATGACGAAGGTAATGAATACCTAGTAAGGTTAGCTTTAATATTTCAAGGCCCTTCTGTTTTTCTAATGGGTTGGTGTGTGTGTTCTGTTGAAGCTGCTGGGTGTTCCCCCAAAGCATATGCTGAAGGACACCCCGCTTGAGAACTTGCTCTCTGGTGAGTAGAAACTAAACCATCCTCAAGTTGTCCGCCCAGTGACACGACGCAATGGTGGTTGGTTGTTGTGTACTTCAGTTGTGTGATGCTGTTGTGTGACGTTAATGCAGGTCCAAGAACCAGCAGACGCAGGGCCAGGCACCATTTGACGAAGGCCCTGGACACGGAGAACAAACTCTTCCTTGACTTCATCCAGAGCTGCCTCGAGTAGGTGTACCTCCATTCTGACCCCAGTGTGATGTTTGATACGGTCCCCAAGTCCTCGCTCATGTATTATGTCAAGTTGTTATGAGGACATACAAAGTAGTCCTGGAGGATGCAGCAATAGAACCAGGGTCAAGTTGTGACATTGGCAGGAAATTATTTAGTGCATATAGAAGGAAACAATGTCTTCCAAATCCAGCGTGTTGCAGATATGTTGATCCCTGTTCTTGTTGATCTGGCGATGTTAAGATACAAGCCGGCGAAGCGCATTACCCCGGATGAGGCCAGGCATCATCCGTGGATTCTGATGCACTTCCAGAGTCCCAGCTCCAGCGAGGACTCTTCTCCCCACCAGTCCACCAACTGGGAGCACATGGTGGACTCCACCAGCGACGCAGCCCCGTCCACCTCCGGACCAGGGCCCAGACCGGTCGGAGCAAGGGACAGCAGGAGGGAGGGGGCGCCAAATTAAGGGGGTCCCCCCCCTAATGGGGACAAGAACCGTGACATGAGGCCCCCAAGTGAGTCATGTCCATTTTTGTGTTGTTACAATGACCAACAGTTTTGTCCACACATGTTTGATCTGATATTAGTTAGGAAAAAAGACATTGGAGACTAAAGCTTTGCAGTCCAAGGACGTGGAAAAACATACATTTAGACTCCAAATGTTGTTGCTTGGAGGACATTTTCAGACCAACCCTAGTTTACCATCTCATCATCAACCTTGAGACGAGTTAAGACTTAAAAAGACCACAGCACATTCTCAACCCTTTTGCTGAGAAATATTATTAAAACCTTCATGAAGAAACGGATGCCTGTCCCTTTCATCAGGCCATCACTTCCTGCTGATACAAGCCCTCAACATGCTCCCTGCACACAGACGCCTCGACGGTCTTCAGAAAACACCTGACACCGTTTGAGCAGAGGGGAATCAAACAGTACAAGGAGGTGTGGTCCCTTGGTGTAGCTGAAGAGAAGGTTCAGGAGACATTCCCCCTCCGCCATGGTTATGATGACAGCGAGGGACACTACAAGATGGTAAATACTAACAGGTGTCCTCCTGAGGGATCCTACCACAAACCCTTCAGAGTAGAAGAATGGGCTTTGTTGGGTTCAGGCAGATGTATTCATATTTATTAACACTTGGTTCTCTAAGTTATCATTGGGGGTGTTAAATGCAGGTTATCAAAGACCACATCGCCTCCTGCTATGAGGTCCTGGAGCTGATGGGTCAGGGCACCTTCGGTCGAGTCCTCAAGTGCAGAGACCACAAAACCCAGCAGCTGGTAGCCATGAAGGTCATTGCGAACGACCAGAGGTAGCTTATCATGGATCAAGCTGAATGATAGAGTGAAATCATTACATTAAACTAACATTTAAAATTGTACCTTTCAAATCCCATTCCGTCATCAATATGCCAATCCGTAAAATCCTAAACATTTACCACGCATGACCCTCAAACCAACCAATCTATAGGTTTAAAGATGAGGCGATGGCAGAGGTGGAAATTCTGGAGCTGCTCCAAAAGAACGATGAGGATGGCATGGCCAACGTCGTCCACATGAAGGAGTACTTTCAGTTCCGTGACCATCTGTGCATCTCCTTTGACCTCATGGGGTGGGTTTGGAAAACAAAAGCCTCATATCCTGCCCACTCATGTAGAAACAACAAACAAGATGTTTGTAATTGATAATATCAGTGCCAATAACAATGCAAATGTTGCTTCAAATAATTGTTCTTGACAAAGGCGGGAAAGAGAGAAAGACCTAGGACAAAGCTTAATGAATATGTAATCTTTCCAGAAAGAACCTGGATGAGATGATGAAGGAGAGACACTTCAGAGGGCTGGGCACCTCTCAAGTGAGGAGCCATGCCATCTCTCTTGTGCACTCTCTCCAGCTTCTCAGTAGGTCTGGCATTATCCACTGCGACCTGAAACCGGTAGGAGCCTCATCATGATCCGAGTCCTCCATGTTGACACATTCAGTTAGAATATACACTTTATGCACACGTCTTTGGGATTCAATATCTATTTTCTGTTTAGGAGAACATCCTCCTATCACGAGATAACTCAGAGGTCATAAAGGTGGCTGACTTTGGGGCGAGCCTTCTGGAACGTCGTAACAGTGAGTGTCTCGTCTTTTACCCTGACCGAAAAACACCCATCTTTAAAGGAAGCTACTTCAGAGGAACCGTGTCCTTCTCCACAGCCGCACCTGTTGCCCAAACACTGATCTACATGTCCCCCGAAGTTATTCTGACGAAGGTCTTCAGCAAGGCCATTGACATGTGGAGTCTGGGCTGCATCTTAGCCGAGCTCAAGAGAGGCGTGGTCCTCTTCCAAGTGTGCGACGAGTGCGAGCTGATGCTGGAAATGACGAAGGTAATGAATACCTATTAAGGTTAGCTTTAATATTTCAAGGCCCTTCTGTTTTTCTAATGGGTTGGTGTGTGTGTTCTGTTGAAGCTGCTGGGTGTTCCCCCAAAGCATATGCTGAAGGACACCCCGCTTGAGAACTTGCTCTCTGGTGAGTAGAAACTAAACCATCCTCAAGTTGTCCGCCCAGTGACACGACGCAATGGTGGTTGGTTGTTGTGTACTTCAGTTGTGTGATGCTGTTGTGTGACGTTAATGCAGGTCCAAGAACCAGCAGACGCAGGGCCAGGCGCCATTTGTCTAAGGCCCTGGACACGGAGAACAAACTCTTCCTTGACTTCATCCAGAGCTGCCTCGAGTAGGTGTACCTCCATTCTGACCCCAGTGTGATGTTTGATACGGTCCCCAAGTCCTCGCTCATGTATTATGTCAAGTTGTTATGAGGACATACAAAGTAGTCCTGGAGGATGCAGCAATAGAACCAGGGTCAGGTCGTGACCATTGCCGGAAAATTATTTAGCGCATATAGAAGGAAATAATGTCTTCCACATCCAGCGTGTTGCAGATATGTTGATCCCTGTTCTTGTTGATCTGGCGATGTTAAGATACGAGCCGGCGTAGCGCATGACCCCGGATGAGGCCAGGCATCATCCCTGGATTCTGATGCACTTCCAGAGTCCCAGCTCCAGTGAGGACTCTTCTCCCCACCAGTCCACCAACTGGGAGCACATGGTGGACTCCACCAGCGACGCAGCCCCGTCCACCTCCGGACCAGGGCCAAGCCCGGTCGGAGCAAGGGACAGCAGGAAGGAGGGGGCGCCAAATTAAGGGGGTCCCCCCCCTAATGGGGACAAGAACCGTTACATGAGGCCCCCAAGTGAGTCATGACCATTTTTGTGTTGTTACAATGACCAACAGTTTTGTCCGTACAATGTTTGATCTGATATTAGTTTGGAAAAAAGACATTGGAGACTAAAGCTTTGCAGTCCAAGAACGTGGAAAAAACATACATTCAGACTCCAAATATTGCTTGGAGGATATTTTCAGACCAACCCTAGTTTACCATCTCATCATCAACCTTGAGACGAGTTAAGACTTAAAAAGACCACAGCACATTCTCAACCCTTTTGCTGAGAAATATTATTAAAACCTTCATGAAGAAACGGATGCCTGTCCCTTTCATCAGGCCATCACTTCCTGCTGATACAAGCCCTCAACATGCTCCCTGCACACAGACGCCTCGACGGTCTTCAGAAAACACCTGACACCGTTTGAGCAGAGGGGAATCAAACAGTACAAGGAGGTGTGGTCCCTTGGTGTAGCTGAAGAGAAGGTTCAGGAGACATTCCCCCTCCGCCATGGTTTTGATGACAGCGAGGGACACTACAAGATGGTAAATACTAACAGGTGTCCTCCTGAGGGATCCTACCACAAACCCTTCAGAGTAGAAGAATGGGCTGTGTTGGGTTCAGCCAGATGTATTCATATTTATTAACATTTGGTTCTCTAAGTTATGAATGGGGGTGTTAAATGCAGGTTATCAAAGACCACATCGCCTACCGCTTTGAGGTCCTGGAGCTGATGGGTGAGGGCACCTTCGGTCGAGTCCTCAAGTGCAGAGACCACAAAACCCAGCAGCTGGTAGCCATGAAGGTCATTGCAAACGACCAGAGGTAGCTTATCATGGATCAAGCTCAATGATAGAGTGCAATCCTTACATTAAACTAACATTTCATATTTGACCATTCAAATAAAATTCTTTACTCATTATGCCAATCCGTATAATCCTAAACAATTACTACGCATGACCCTCAAACCAACCAATCAACAGGTTTGCAGATGAGGCGATGGCAGAGGTGGAAATTCTGGGGCTGCTCCAGAAGAAAGTTGTGCTTGACGTGGCCAACGTCGTCCACATGAAGGAGCACGTCCACATGCGTAACCAAATGGACACTCATAACTATGTTTGAGATCTATATTTCATTTGGGAAAAATATACCTCCTGCCATCTCGGTACCTCTGGAGGTACTGAGACGGGGACCGGTGGGTGGAGGCAGTGGAAACGACCACCGGTCGCCAGACACTGGGTCGTTGTCAGACGGAGCTGGTTGAGGATGCAGAGACGGTGGCGAATCGATCGACAGAGACTCAACGCTAAACGAAGTGTCCACAGGAGGTACAAACTGAAGAAAAACCTCACGCACAGCTGGGCCTCCCAAAGAGGAGCTTCACCATTTGTTCACAGACTGAGTGTTGCTGATCAGGAGATACTCCATAACCCTGACAAGGTGGAGGAACCCTCTCTGGGGGTTCCTGTTGTGCAGGGCCTGATTATTTGAGGAGGTTTCAGCGTCAGCTGGACACTTATTACTCCTGTCTTTTGTTTTATTTATGACATGATTTATTTTGTAATCTCTTCCATGTTTGCATGTCAATAAATCTGTTTTTGTTTGTTTAATACTGGCACTAAATGTACATACTGTACATACTTTGAATGTGAAGGTACATACTGAACTTACTGTGCCTACAATGGGCCATGGCAGTGACGTTTCATAACGCCTAAAGGCTTTTCCAACAGACGGAATTGCTGTGGCCCATAGTTTACAGCGGCTATCAGATGGACTGGTATCAGATGTCTGCCTTCTAGCATACTGAAGAGATTGCTGTCTTTTATTACCACCTTCTTTTGTTTTATTTGTATTTTGTTTTATTTATAATCCTTTCCAATTTTGCATGACAATAAATCTGTTTTTGATACTGTACATACTGTGCCTACAATGTTTCAAAAGTAAATTGTTCAAGAAAAATATTTTTTATTTGTGTCTTTATTGAAAACATCCAGTGGGAAAAATGAGTGAACCCTAGGAGTCAAATACACTGAGCCTTCATGAAGCGTTGGTATTAGAACTGCACAATGTCCCATTGCAAATCTCCTATTCCTCGACGACTGTATTGGTTTCAGACTGAATCTCCAAGAGTTGATTTATCAACTGCTTTCGTAGAAGATAATTGACGTGTAGGCCTACTGCACAACCAATATTCTCATTAGATTTAGCTACCATGGAGCCTAACTGAAATAGTTTTGTTGTAATATCAGTAATAGAAATCTAACCAAGCCTCTCAAAAGTCGGTTGCTACCTGATGTCTGCCTATCCTACACGTGAATCAAATGTAAGCTTATTAAGATGTCATTAGGCTTACGTTTCTGTAATTGGCTTAATTTGCCAACGTTAGTACTATGCTAGCATTAGCCATCCTATACTCTAACTAGATGTTATTTCGAAACTTCTGTTGGAGAAAAACAAACTAGCGAACGTTGTTATATTAACCTGGATGTGGACAGTCGCAGTTCAGCAGAAGAGGCGAAGAAGAAGGGGGCCGGATGTTGACAGTGACAGATACAGTTAGTTATTACAGTTACTTTAATTGCCCCCTGGGGATGAATAAAGTTTTCTTGAATCTTGAATTGAAAGTTACAGTTCAATGAGAAAGGTGAAGAAGAAAGGAGCCTTCCAGTCTGAGAAAACAGGAACCCCCACCAGAACGGGAAAGCCCATTTGTGTCCGCAGCTGGATGATATTGGATTTGAGACAAATTTGCCTCTTAACGCGTCTTTGCATCGACTTTTCATGGAGTCGCACCACCCACTCTATTTGGTGTGACCGTACCTTAGGGGTGATTGCAGTGGGTTAACAGCACAATTTATGAGGGCTCCAATGGGGGTTATCAGGGACAGGTGTGGTATCTGGTGTCTTCCTCTCTTTGCCTGGGCCCAATTCGGAAAGTCAAATCTCCAAACCTTTATGCCACCTTCCTTTAACATTTGTGGAAAGCGTCATCGGGTCAAGGCAAGATCAGAAGGTGCGTCCTTTCGAACATAGGAAAGGTAAGCACTGTTTAAAATGAATTAGACACTTTTCCTAACCGATGTCATCGCGCAAAGGCGAGTATTGCTAAAATTTACAGCAAGCGCTCTTTCATATTGATTTAAATCAGGTTAATCAATTAGGTCGGTATTTTAGGCCACTTGAATCCCAATTCACAGAAAAAAAAAAAGGCTAAACTTATGTTGACGCATAGAGTCTGTAAACTTTGTCGGTGAACTGTTGCTTTAAATATGGCTGCCGTACAGGATTATGGGTTACAAATATCTCCTGTCCTTTCGTAAAGGTTGGTCAGGGGTAACCTATGCTAAAGGTGGGTTAAAGGTTGCATCGAGGCACCTTTCTTAAGCATTTTAAGAATTCTAACAACCTTTTCCAATTATTTCTGGGTCAGAAAACAGAATCCATGAGGCCCCTGGTTTATGTTCCTTTCCTTTGCGTTTGCTCAGCGAATGCGGGTGTCTCTGTGTTCCAAAGTCATTTTGCCTACATTTGGTGTGGTGCTGGGGCAATCTGAAGCCCGCTGCCCACTGCGGAACGAGAGCGCAACGAGCGCGCAGAGCCGGCAGTATCGCGCACTGAGTGGCAGCAGACTGGAGTTCCAACTGAGGTCAAGCCAGCCGACTCATCAAGATCGGCGGTCAAGCCAGCCGACTCAGTTTTTTGCCGTACCTGTATATACTAGCCATTACGGTAAAAGCGTCTCAGAACTAGTTTCAAATAAAAGCATTCGTCGGGTACATACAAAAAGACAGTCAATAAAAGCAAATACTATCAAAGGAAGTGTACGGCCGTTGTGGTAATTACTTTCAAAATAAAAGCCCACCAAACATTCCAATATGAGACATATTACATATGATTTTGGATTCAATTTAAAAGAAAATGCCCTGTTATTCCAGGCTCATTTCACTGCAGGGCGATAGTTCACAACCCCATGGGGTCAGGCAAGAAGTTTCAGAACATTCTGATGTGGACTTTCAAAATAAAAGCCCACCAAACATTCCAATATGAGACATATTACAGATGATTTTGGATTCAATTTAAAAGAAAATGCCCTGTTATTTCAGGCTCATTTCACTTCAGGGTTATAGTTCACGACCCCATGGGGTCACGCAAAAGGTTTCAGAACATTCTGATGTGGACTTTCAAAATAAAAGCCAACCAAAGTTTCCAATATGAGACATATTACATATGATTTTGGATACGATTTAAAAGAAAATGCCCTGTTATTCCAGGCTCATTTCACTGCAGGGCGATAGTTCAAGACCCCCAGGGTCACCCAAGAAGTTTCAGGACATTCTGATGCGTAGTTTCAAAATAAAAGCCCACCAAATATGAGACATATTACATATGATTTTGGATTCGATTTAAAAGAAAATGCCCTGTTATTCCAGGCTCATTTCACTTCAGGGTTATAGTTCACAACCCCATGGGGTCAGGCAAGAAGTTTCAGAACATTCTGATGTGGACTTTCAAAATAAAAGCCCACCAAACATTCCAATATGAGACATATTACAGATGATTTTGGATTCAATTTAAAAGAAAATGCCCTGTTATTTCAGGCTCATTTCACTTCAGGGTTATATTTCACGACCCCATGGGGTCACGCAAAAGGTTTCAGAACATTCTGATTTGGAGTTTCAAAATAAAAGCCCACCAAATATGAGACATATTTCATATGATTTTGGATTCGATTTAAAAGAAAATGCCCTGTTATTCCAGGCTCATTTCATTGCAGGGCGATAGTTCAAGACCCCACAGGGTCACCCAAGAAGTTTCAGGACATTCTGATGCGTAGTTTCAAAATAAAAGCCCACCAAATATGAGACATATTACATATGATTTTGGATTCGATTTAAAAGAAAATGCCCTGTTATTCCAGGTTCATTTCACTTCAGGGTTATTGTTCACAACCCCATGGGGTCAGGCAAGAAGTTTCAGAACATTCTGATGTGGACTTTCAAAATAAAAGCCCACCAAACATTCCAATATGAGACATATTACAGATGATTTTGGATTCAATTTAAAAGAAAATGCCCTGTTATTTCAGGCTCATTTCACTTCAGGGTTATAGTTCACGACCCCATGGGGTCACGCAAAAGGTTTCAGAACATTCTGATTTGGAGTTTCAAAATAAAAGCCCACCAAATATGAGACATATTTCATATGATTTTGGATTCGATTTAAAAGAAAATGCCCTGTTATTCCAGGCTCATTTCACTTCAGGGTTATAGTTCACAACCCCATGGGGTCACGCAAAAGGTTTCAGAACATTCTGATGTGGACTTTCAAAATAAAAGCCAACCAAAGTTTCCAATATGAGACATATTACATATGATTTTGGATTCAATTTAAAAGAAAATGCCCTGTTATTTCAGGCTCATTTCACTTCAGGGTTATAGTTCACAACCCCATGGGGTCACGCAAAAGGCTTCAGAACATTCTGATGTGGAGTTTCAAAATAAAAGCCAACCAAAGTTTCCAATATGAGACATATTACATATGATTTTGGATTCAATTTAAAAGAAAATGCCCTGTTATTTCAGGCTCATTTCACTTCAGGGTTATAGTTCACGACCCCATGGGGTCACGCAAAAGGTTTCAGAACATTCTGATGTGGAGTTTCAAAATAAAAGCCAACCAAAGTTTCCAATATGAGACATATTACATATGATTTTGGATTCAATTTAAAAGAAAATGCCCTGTTATTTCAGGCTCATTTCACTTCAGGGTTATAGTTCGAGACCCCGTGGGGTCACGCAAAAGGTTTCAGAACATTCTGATGTGGACTTTCAAAATAAAAGCCAACCAAAGTTTCCAATATGAGACATATTACATATGATTTTGGATTCAATTTAAAAGAAAATGCCCTGTTATTTCAGGCTCATTTCACTTCAGGGTTATAGTTCAAGACCCCATGGGGTCAAGCAAAAAGTTTCAGAACATTCTGATGTGGAGTTTCAAAAAAAAAGCCAACCAAAGTTTCCAATATGAGACATATTACATGATTTTGGATTCAATTTAAAAGAAAATGCCCTGTTATTTCAGGCTCATTTCACTTCATGGTTATAGTTCACGACCCCATGGGGTCACGCAAAAGGTTTCAGAACATTCTGATGTGGAGTTTCAAAATAAAAGCCAACCAAAGTTTCCAATATGAGACATATTACATATGATTTTGGATTCAATTTAAAAGAAAATGCCCGGTTATTTCAGGCTCATTTCACTTCAGGGTTATAGTTCCCGACCCCATGGGGTCACGCAAAAGGTTTCAGAACATTCTGATGTGGAGTTTCAAAATAAAAGCCAACCAAAGTTTCCAATATGAGACATATTACATATGATTTTGGATTCAATTTAAAAGAAAATGCCCTGTTATTTCAGGCTCATTTCACTTCAGGGTTATAGTTCAAGACCCCATGGGGTCACACAAGAAGTTTCAGAACATTCTGATGTGGAGTTTCAAAGTAAAAGCCAACCAAAGTTTCCAATATGAGACATATTACATTTGATTTTGGATTCAATTTAAAAAGAAAATGCCCTGTTATTTCAGGCTCATTTCACTTCAGGGTTATAGTTCACGACCCCATGGGGTCACGCAAAAGGTTTCAGAACATTCTGATGTGGAGTTTCAAAATAAAAGCCAACCAAAGTTTCCAATATGAGACATATTACATATGATTTTGGATTCAATTTAAAAGAAAATGCCCTGTTATTTCAGGCTCATTTCACTTCAGGGTTATAGTTCACGACCCCATGGGGTCACGCAAAAGGTTTCAGAACATTCTGATGTGGAGTTTCAAAATAAAAGCCAACCAAAGTTTCCAATATGAGACATATTACATATGATTTTGGATTCAATTTAAAAGAAAATGCCCTGTTATTTCAGGCTCATTTCACTTCAGGGTACATATTGGAAACTTTGGTTGGCTTTTATTTTGAAACTCCACATCAGAATGTTCTGAAACCTTTTGCGTGACCCCATGGGGTCGTGAACTATAACCCTGAAGTGAAATGAGCCTGAAATAACAGGGCATTTTCTTTTAAATTGAATCCAAAATCATATGTAATATGTCTCATATTGGAAACTTTGGTTGGCTTCTATTTTGAAACTCCACATCAGAATGTTCTGAAACTTTTTGCGTGACCCCATGGGGTCTTGAACTATAACCCTGAAGTGAAATGAGCCTGAAATAACAGGGCATTTTCTTTTAAATTGAATCCAAAATCATATGTAATACGTCTCATATTGGAATGTTTGGTGGGCTTTTATTTTGAAACTCCACATCAGAATGTTCTGAAACTTCTTGCCTGACCCCATGGGGTCGTGAACTATAACTCGGAAGTGAAATGAGCCTGGAATAACAGGGCATTTTCTTTTAAATCGAATCCAAAATCATATGTAATATGTCTCATATTTGGTGGGCTTTTATTTTGAAACTACGCATCAGAATGTCCTGAAACTTCTTGGGTGACCCTGTGGGGTCTTGAACTATCGCCCTGCAGTGAAATGAGCCTGGAATAACAGGGCATTTTCTTTTAAATCGTATCCAAAATCATATGTAATATGTCTCATATTGGAATGTTTGGTGGGCTTTTATTTTGAAAGTAAATACCACAACGGCCGTACACTTCCTTTGATAGTATTTGCTTTCTTTTTGTATGTACCCGACGAATGCTTTTATTTGAAACTAGTTCTGAGACGCTATTACCGTAATGGCTAGTATATACAGGTACGGCAAAAAACGGAGTCGGCTGGCTTGACCGCCGATCTTGATGAGTCGGCTGGCTTGACCGCAGTGAGTTCCAGTGGAAGCACGGCGGGCCTCGAAGCGCCCGGCGACAGCAACCTGTTTTTTATATTTCATTCTCATATCTGTATGTGTACGATTATTAATGTCCACAAGCAACAAGAAACAATCCACGATAAGTGTAGCTCCCTCCGTTAGGAGGCACGGACACAAAGCGTTCCGGGCGGGCATTCATCACCATGCCGTGAGAACTAAATAAAAGCATAGAAATCAAATAACTTACAGAATCAAGAAGATTCTCACAGAGAATAGCATTTGAATAACACCACAACGTGCAAATGACTCGATTAACTGTCAGTTTTGCTAACAGTTGAATACCACACTCGTTAGTACCCGGGTAGACGGCCCGTAACCTAACGTCTGTCCCTACGTGGTGGGTTGGACTTGAACCATGTTCTTAATCTTCCCTGGGTGAGTGCAATCTCACCTATCCAGGGGGTTAAGGAGGTAGCCTACTCACCGCAGGTCCACAGCCACCGTATAGGCGAACAGCTCTCCCCGTGACACGCGGCACCGGCACCCCGTCGCCAGGTGACCAGCCCACGCTTTTATTCCCGTTTTTCAGCTTCCCTCTGTATTTAAAAACAAAAGTTCCCTGATTGAAGTGTCTTGTCAGAAATGCGTTTCCTTGGTGTTTCCAGAGGTCCTATAACTCTGAGTCTCACCTGCAGAACGCCACTCCCAGAGCTGCACCTGCGGCCTCAGCATCGGCGCCGGAATGAATTTCAAAGTGGTGGTGCAAAATCTAACTAATCAGGCGATTGCTCCCTATGGATTGGATTTTTTACCAAACAGATCAGCAGAACCTGCTAACAAAACTAGGGTGACCAGATTACCTGAATCTAAAACTGGCACACTGCGCGTGGCCGTACTGCGTGTGTGTGAGGTCATAGACGCAGATATTAGGCTCAATTTCAGCACGTAGGACTACTGCTCACAACATAGCCTAATGGGGAAAAATCCTGCATGTTTTTGGTAGGCCAATATACACATTTAAGAGAATGTATGAAAAGACATTGAATGAGTTTCGTGTGGGACTATCTTTATTTTTATGATTAGCCAGAAGCTGAAGAAAGTTTTTAAAAAATTAAATAAAAATTATCTCAACACAGAGACAAACGCTCTTCAGATTAGCCTACACATGTTGCAGGAGTGAATTAGCTGAATTGCGGATAAGTGTGCCATCAAAATAAAAAAAATAAAAATCCGCCCAACGGGAGCATTTTATGCCAGGCAGACACATTGCAAACTGAAACATTTGACATGTTTTTGTATGGAATCTTCCTGCTTCTTAAATGCGCGAACATGCCCTCACAGATGAGGTTTCGTCAAGCGAGTTTATCTTATTTACTGCTAATGGCCACCCCAACAACGCCCCCTCTGCGTGATGTCAGTACTGACCCAGACCATGTGCACTCTCGCGCTACGTTCAGACCAAAAGCGAATTTAGTCGCCCGTTTGCGTGGAGACCTGAGTTTGCTCGCGCGAGTAGTCACGAATCACATGCGGAAGTAATTTGTTAAAGGCCCACTATGCAACTTTTTTAGCCAAAATTACATTAAGTATGCAGGTTGAGAGTTATGCTGATGGTTCTGCATCCATTTCTGGGTCGATTGGTGGGTGTGTCATTTACCCATGTCGCCTCTCCAGTGAAAAAGCGCATATGCAACTTGATCTGTTCGGACCGACACAATCCGGATGTGACGCAGCGGAAGTATCCTCGAAAATGTAGTCAGATTGTAGTTTCGAAAATGCTTTACGGCACAGACACACACCCAAACATGGCACCGGCTAGATATAAACAGCCAGTTGCGAGGCAATTGTTGCATTCATCATGGATCAATCGACTAATGGTACGGCCACACCCAGGGCCGTAGCACCAAATCCTGGGCCCCTATACTATCGGTACTGATGGACCCCCTGCGCCAGATTGTTGACGGGGGGGGGGGGGGTCCGGAACGATTGTTGACGGGGGGGGGGTCCGGAACGATTGTTGACGGGGGGGGGGTCCGGAACGATTGTTGGGGGGGGGGGGGGGGGGGGGGAAGATATATTTTTTTGTTTTTGTTTTTGTTTTTGGTCATGGGCCCCCCCTCGGCCTTGGGCCCCCCCACAACTGTCCCCTTTGTCCCCGCAGTCCGACGGCCCTGGCCACACCAACCGCGTTGCCTAACCTGACGCTTGATCATTGTGTGTCACAAAAATGGTTCAACGCGCCTGTGGCTGCGCTAGAGTCCGAGGTAGGAAACCCAAACGCCGCCGTGTTTGGGTGCATGATAGAGTTTAGATCGGGTTAGATTAAATAATCTCGGATATAAATAACGATCTCATCTCATCTCATCGTCATCCGTTTATCCGGGGTCGGGTCGCGGGGGGAGCAGCTCAAGCAGGGGGCTCCAGACTTCCCTTTCCCGGGCCACATTGACCAGCTCTGACGGGGGGATCCCGGGGCGTTCCCAGGCCAGTGTTGAGATATAATCTCTCCACCTAGTCCTGGGTCTTCCCCGAGGTCTCCTCCCCAATGGACGTGCCTGAAACACCTCCAAAGGGAGGCGCCCAGTGGGCATCCTTGCCAGATGCCCGAACCACCTCAGCTGACTCCTTTCTAAGTAAAGGAGCAGCGGCTCTAATCCGAGTTCCTCACGGATGACTGAGCTTCTCACCCTATCCCGCGACGCCAGCCACCCTTCTGAGAAAACTCATCTCGGCCGCTTTTACCCGCGATCTCGTCCTTTCGGTCATCACCCAACCCTCATGACCATAGGTGAGGATAGGAACGAAGATCGACCGGTAGATCGAGAGCTTTGCCTTGCGGCTCAGCTCTTTTCGTAACAACGGTGTTGTTACGAAACGGTGTTGCATTTAATGGCGTAACTATGTTACTATTTCCACCCAGAATAAAGAAAGATGTCGGCCGTATGCTTCTGTGCAAGGGTCACTACAGTAACGAATTGCTTTACGGCACAGACCCCCAAACACGGAACCGGCTCGATATAAACACAAGTAACTAAGGGATTGTTATATTCATCATAGATCAGCCGACTAAAAAGAGACAGAGAAACCCAATGTCGGAGGAACAGAAGAAGAGAAAAGGGAGACTGACCGACAGAGAGGCCAGACACGAGTAAACGTTGGGCAAGCTTTTCAGGAATTGCGTGAACTGAAAGAAAAAGAAGACTGCAAATCAGACGCCGACTCGGCCGTGTTGCTTTTGAAATTGAAAGTACCCTTGGGTGAACTTTGTCTTCGTGGTATTCTTGATTCTGATAGTCTCTGTACAAATGTGTTTGCTCAACCATTTAGTTGTGAGCCCTGTAAAAATTGTTTTCTCGACCGTTTTGTTGTGAGCCCTGTATGTTTCTAGCTTGCTTGCAACCATATAAACACCTTTGTTTCCATGGGTGTTTTGCTGTTCGTCTGTCCCCCAGATACAGACTGAATCCCCGAATCCAGGTTCTTGTTTATTTCGATTATTATGTTGGCCAAACCTCTTACACTGATTGTTCTGTTCAACCTAAGATAAAACAATTATAACCTATAGGGTATAAATTCTCCCGGTGAACTATAAAAAAGGATGGATTTATGTTTATTGCAATGCAAATACACCCTTTTAAAAATGTATAACCTTGCCTACACTTTATGAACATCTACTTCGGACATGGCTCCACGCATTCGCCGGCTTCTTTGAAAACAAATGCACATGGCTCGCGTAGAAGTGCATGGGGAAGGGACGTCAACGAGTTGTTACGACAGTGTTGTGAAATATCTACTACGAAGCTGTAGGGGGCGCTGTGTAGAGTAATGTGCGTGCCAAAACCAAGAAAACAGCGAAGATATTCCCGAAGTTGCATAGTGGGCCTTTAAAGTTTGATCAAGCAAATTGAAGCGTGCGACTGTATCAGGAAAGGCTTCCTCTTGTGGCCGCCATGTTTCTGTTCTGCCAATTCATTCTGTTGGAACACAGGGCTGACTTCAGAAGAGAGAGACACCCGCATTCGCTGGGAAAACGCAAAGGAAAGGACAATATATGAAACAAGTGGACAGTTACAATAAAGTAATGTTTACACACAATGAAAATCACAAAAGAAGAAACTGTCTTACACTTGCTTTACCTGTTCGAAAAGGGGTGAGAAGAAGAAAACTTATTTAATCTCACCCCTTCTTCCTAATTTATTTATCTATAATGATTAGCTTCCTTATATAATAATCATCAAAAAATAATTGTATATTAATATACATTAGTTTACAATATGATACAATTCATTACTACCTGCGTATTTATCTAATAATATTGTCAATTGATCTTTTAATAATATCTAATTAAACATTCAATATTCTAAAGTGATTGTCCAATATATACATACATGAAAACATATACACTATGTTAGACACCTTCTTCATCCCTGTACCTTGTAAAAATCAATTCTTTGTATTTTATTTTAAACTGATTAATGTTTGGACATTCCTTGATCTCCCCACTCAAACTGTTCCACAGTCTTACACCACATATTGAAATACAAAACATTTTCCTGGTCGTACGGACGCTGTTCACTTTGAAATTTAATTTTCCCCTTAAATTATAACCCCCCTCACGATCACTGAATAATTTTTGTATGTTTAAGGGTAATATGTTGATTTTAGCCTTAAACATTATCTGTGTGGTTTGAAATTCCACCAGATCTGTGAATTTTAATAATTTTGACCGTATGAATAGTGGGTTAGTGTGATCCAGATATCTCACATTGTGAATAATGCGAATGGCTTTTTTTTGGAGAATAGTAAGTGAATGTAATGAAGTTTTGTACGTGTTGCCCCAGACTTCCGTACAGTAATTGAGGTATGGTAAGACTAGTGAACAGTAGAGAATACGGAGTGATTTTTGATCTAGAACCAATTTTACTTTGTTTAATACATAAATGCTTCTTGATAGTTTTGATTGTACGTGTGTAATGTGTGATTTCCAACTGAATCGTTCGTCAATTATAATCCCAAGAAATTTATTTTCGTAAACTCTTTCAATTTCAACTCCATTTATATTTATATGTATTTCTGTGTTCTTTCTGCAGTTACCAAATAACATTAATTTTGTTTTGCTTAAGTTTAATGATAGTTTGTATCAAACCATGTTTTTATTTTGCTCATTTCCTTAGTGATGATTTTTTCTAGTTGTTTTAAATTCTCCCCAGAACAGAAAATATTAGTGTCATCAGCAAACAAAACCAACCTCAAGACATTTGAAACATTACAAATATCATTAATATCCAATATGAACAGTTTAGGACCCAACACTGACCCCTGAGGGACGCCACAAGCAATGTCCAAACATGTTGAAGAACAATTCCCCAACTTCACAAACTGCTGTCTTTTGCTCAAATAGCTTTTAACCCAATCCAATACTATCCCCCTTATTCCATACCTTTCCAATTTATCAAATAAAATGTCATGATTGATTGTATCGAAAGCTTTTCGATACAAAAAAATGAATTAAACGACTGTCGCAGCAAAGTAAAAATATTTAAACTCGAGCGACGTGTCGTGTCGTGTCGCGCTACTAAATCCTCGTGAACGCCCTTGCCCGTACCCGGGCGTTGGCCAGCAGAGGTGGAACTGATGGTAGTTCCTCTTCTGAGTGTGTGTTAAAACGTTTAAAATGTTTTGATTTTTTTACGACTTTACTTATTCGCTTTGGTTACACACAGTGCTAAGTTACAGTTTTTCTCAGTCGCTTTGGTTCATTTCTCAGATCAGAATTGAAATTCACAACTACCTGTTCAATCTTCAGATCAGTGTGTCACTTGTGCACATGAAAAAAAGCAGTTTCTCATTTATTTGAACACGTTGCAAATGCTTTTGTACATCCATGCACATGATTATGTACAATTCTATGCTCTTTCCTACATTATCAATTGCTTATGTGATGTTGATCAAAATATATGGTAATGGTCTCTATGGAATAGTCTCACCCCCACAACTTTTAGGTATTAGTTCATTGCATAAGTCTTTACATGCAAAATGGTTGAACAAGTTGTCATAATATGTCAAGCATATTTCTATACACTGGCATTAGACTCTTTTTTTTGTTCTTTTTTCTAAATCCGTCCTGAATTGGTAAATTGCTACCAGGTGAATCTTGACTTTCCCTAAAGAAGGGAAATGTGTGAAGTGTTAGATCAACCAACGATCAACCGGTTTACTGAAATAGATCAAAGATATTTCATGAACCATGAACTGGCAAGCATATATATATAGCTGGAGCACAGCACAATGTTACATTGTCTGAGAATTTGTGGCCCAACAGACAGTAACGTCAGGAGTTGTCGGATGACTGCACTGTAATTCCTACAGCAATGCATGTACAGTTTACCCTAAGGAGATTTTCCTATGTTCACATTTCTAGCAATGACATGGTCTGTCAACAAATTACAGTACAAACAGTCAAAGCGTAAATGTGAATCTTGTCCAGTCTCTTGCAATCGATCTCCCACATACACTAAGGTATAACTTACAATTTACAATAATTGTGTGTGTGTGTGTGTGTGACGTGCGTGTTAGATTACAGGCATGTGTAAATCCTGGTAAATGACCAGGCGCTCAAATAGCTCTTGTAGTTGCGTTAAATACATCCAAGCTGCAACGTACTATTTTCTCTAAAGGTTTGGCCTCACTTGGCTTCCTCAAAAAAGATCCCCACGCCACGCCACTGAACTAGACCTAATATAAATACGTCAGAAAAGGAGAAGCTATAGAGGAATTGTTCTAACTATTCCTGTCCACTCATAGCCTGGCTCCGCCCTCCTAAGTACTTCCGCTCAATTTGAATTTCCCTTCAGTACTAGGTCTGGACCTGCTGTATGTAATTTGGTTTTCTTGTGCCGCCACAGCGGCCACCAATCAGCGAACAGAGGGCGTGTCTGAGAACAATGACGGTGAAGTCGTACGCCAGTTTGAGTTGTTGTTGTAGGTCGGTAGTTGATTTACAATGTGCAATTTTTCCCTGATAAATTAAATTCGACGAACAAAACCTGCAGCTGTCGTTGACGGACATTTCCGTGCAGACGCGCAAGGTGTTTGGTTTGTGTACAACCTGCGCGTGATTCCCGGCGCATGACATACGTCACAACCAAACGTTAGCGATTGGTTATGGCAGATCCAGAGTGGTACTGGGCAGATCCAATCATTTTAGACTTCAACAGACACCCGCCTTCAAGTGAGTTAACGTTTGTCAATTGATTAGGTCCAGACTCTCTGGACAAATGAAATGAAGTGAAGTACGAGAGTCTGGTAGAACCAGGCTAGTCCACTCAGTTGCTGAATTTAAAATAATTATTAGCCTCAATCTCTAATGCCCTTCAGCTTTACAATACGAGTATCAGTTTGTGTCCTATCAAATTGAGATGATTGCAGTATAACACATAAGGAATTCTGAATTAAGAATTCTGAATAAGGTGCGTGTATACTGTATTTACAGAAAGAGAAGAGCCATATGCTTCATCTTAAAGTCAACAGCGAGAGTCAAGGCTTCTGCCAAAACCGGAAGCGTTTATCCAATTTTATACCGTAATTTATTGCGTTCATTTATGCAAACACATTACGTAACGCCCAAGCTTTATTTTATTTTCCGATTTCGCCCGTTCATTTATGTAAACACATTTATTTTATTTTCAGATTTCCGGTGGATGTTTCTGTGCGTGGATGTCAGAAGCGGAAGTTCTGTGGGTGGATGTCCGCAGCCAGACTCTTGTGTTGATCTACAACTGTCCCTGTCAACATCAGGCCCCCTTCTTCTACGCCTCTTCGGATGAACTGCGACTTGTGGCACAAATAAGCATATAAGCTGTAACATCCACACAAAGCCACAAGATGGCAGCACCATCAGACATACGAGGAAGCCGGAGGCAGGCGATCAACACCATAGCCAATGAGAGCACGTTATACATCATGCGCCTACTCCGTATCTAAAGAGAGAACGCAACCCAGAACAGGCAGACAGACACTCGAGAGAGGCAGCTCATGTATTAGTTGAGGGACGCTCAAGGCAGGGCATCCACGGATTCCAAGATAAGTGTCTCTCCACGCGCGCCTATACAATTCACCTCCTTTAGCTTCTTAGAGATTAGACCAAACCTTGACCAAATAAAGTTAGTTAAAAGCGATCCTGATTCGGTCACCTTTTCAAGAAGAACACGACCATTTGGCGACTATTTACGTGATTCTGAGGAAGGACCAGGGTTTGGGACTCGTCGCAGACGAGCGACCGGCTGAGGATCACCAGCCCTCCAGGGGCTCATAGAACCAGGTGAGCAGAACCTATTGTCTTAAAGAATGAATTGTCATAGAACCAATATAGACATTTTAAGTGGGGTTGGCGGTCAACGGGCAGCCCCTCGTGTGCCCACCGTAATCCCGGTCCTGGGTTTAGAAAAAGTATGACCCGACGTGAAGTTGAACAATCGCTGAGCGCTCTGAAGGAAGAAAGCGCTTTGGATGTATTGGGAGACAGAGCTGCCCTTAGAAAAAGAGTGGGGGAGGTTGCATTCCAAGCGTATCAGTTGATGGCCTCCCCCAGATGCAGCCTGGTACACAGCAGATAGAGAGAGAGGGGCTGAAGCTTGGAGAACATATTCCTGGTGGTTGTAAGAACTGCTAACCATGAGGGGCTTAAGCTTTGAATTGACAATCCTAGCGGTTTTAAGACGTTTACTGAGTCCAAATGCAATATATAGCCTACTTCTAACCCCATGGGGCTAAGCCAACTTGCATGATTCATAAGACTTTTTTTGAATAACTACTAACACGCTTGAATGCATTGAATGCAGTTGTTTTTTCTCCTGTTTTTCTCACAAACACAACTTTACATTGATTTTTTTTTTCATGTGGCCGACAAATCCCTTTGTCTATGAGAGATGGCCTACATTCCAACTCCCACCTTATCTGTTGTTTGTTTCCATCTGTCCGTAGGTGCCGAGGACGTAGAGAGCGGGGAAGGGCTCAGCCCAAAGGGCAATAAATCAAGAGAGAACCCCCTTAAAGTCACACCTAAACGACTCCCCCAGCTGGCAGAGAATAGGAACCATCACCAGTTCTACCTCAGCGACTCCCTCTGCTGGCCAAGAAGAGGAACTACCACCATTTCCACCTCAGTGACTCCCTCTGCTGGCCAAGAAGAGGAACTACCATCAGTTCTACCTCAGCGACTCCCCCTACTGGCCGAGAAGAGGAACTGCCACCAGTTCTACCTCAGCGACACCCCCTACTGGCCGAGAAGAGGAACTGCCACCAGTTCTACCTAAACGACTCCCACTGCTGGACAAGAAGAGAACTACCATAAGTCCAAACTAAGCCACCCCCTGCAGGTCAAGAAGCGAACTACTCCTGCTTTTCCCCACACCTAGCTCCAGAACACGCGCGCTTCCGGACTGGATGATCGTAATGCCAATGGTCATGGCAGCCCGTCCGACAGACGTAGAGGGGAGAGATAGCTACGCACCGTGGGGCCATCGGGACATGGTCGGTCTGGCCGCCCGCTTACCCCGTCTGACGGACGGAGCAGCGGCCTGGATCAGGGAGTTCGAGAAAGAGTCGCCTGGAGTCGTCCTGGGCTTGGGCGATGTGCGAGCCATGCTCGACCGTGCGCAAGCTTTCGAACTGGAAAAATTGACCCGAACCGCCGAACTACCCGACAGAACCTTCTTCAATCCATACCGGAACCTCTTCTGGGAGCGCCTCAGAGAACTCTTCCCGGCCGTCACAGTGGGAATCCCCGGCGTGAGCATCAAACCCGAGGAATCCATCTCTGCGTACATCGACAGGGCCCGAGGGCTGTGGGCGGACTGTAACGACTGCCACGCACAAAGCTGGCCAGCGGTCGAGATATTCAAGAGACAGCTCCTACAAGGACTGCCAGCCGAGGTCCGGAAGGCCCTGGAGACGGTGGTGGCACTGTCCGACAAACCGTGGGCAGAGTGGAAAGAGCACCTCGTCCATCACTACCGTCTCGATCAAGAGCGGCGGGTAGCCATGGACGATGAACTCAAAGAACTGAAGAGGCAACTCATGAGGTTGCAGATTAAGAAGCTCGAAGAGAAGTCCCTGCTGCGCGAAAAAGCTGAAGACACCCAGGAACCGCCGACACTCTTCCCAACACTCCTGGCCCTGCCACCGGCGTACCAGGGCATCTCGCCACCTGGGTGGCTGCCCCCGGGATACCAAGACACCGATATTCCCGAGTACATGATGGCCGCCCTGCAGCTACAGGACCAGGACCAGGGGGGCCGGGCGGGAGGAGGCCGGCGAGGGCCACGACCAAAGTGATCATAGATAATAGTCGACAATACTTAAAATTAGACTTGATACGTACGATAAAATGTTATCCAAATTTCTATTTCATGTTATCCACAGTGAAGGATTGTGGGGGGGGGGGGGGGCTGCCGAGATAAGGGAGGTGCTTCCCCACTCAGGGTGGTGGACCACACCAGGGGGTACTGAAAGCATACTTCAGATAAAACAATAAGGTTAGTAAGGAAATGGTCTACACTATAATTGATTACAATTACATTTGTGTAAACCAATTTACTGACTTGTGATAGATGTTCAGATATTCACATTATGGCTAATTTGTTTTTCTTTAGGTTTAGTTTTTTGTGCGTCACTGTTTACTTGAATGACGAGCCTGCAGGGAATTTTAAATCTTAACTTGTATTCTTATGTCACCTATTTTTTGTACTTTCGACTTTCAATGCATGCTGAAAGTGTTCAACTTTGTATTATTCATATCTAGAAGTATTAGTTGGGATTTATATGGATGCATTTATCTGCCTATACAATTCCCCTCGTTTTGCTACACAGAGACCAAACCTTTACCAAATAAAGTGAGTGGAAAGCAATCCTGATTCTGTCACCTTTTCAAACAGAACAAGGCAGACTGTCCACATCTGGGTTATTATAACAAAATTGCTATGAATCTTTTCTCAAACAGAAGTTTCAAAATAACCTCTAGTCAGAGTATAGGATGGGTAGCCTAGCATAAACCTGACGTTAGCAAACTAAGCCAATTACAGATCAGTCCAATAACATTTTAATAAGCTTACATTTGATTTACGTGTAGGATAGGCAGACTTCAGCTAACATCGAACTAGCTCGCAAAGCCAATTTTTTAGAGGCTTGGTTAGGTTAAATGACTGATGTTACAACACAACCATTACAGGGAGGCTCCGTGGTAGCTAAATCTAACGAAAATGTTAGGGTTGTTCAGAAGGCCTACATGTCAATTATCTTCTACGAAAGCAGTTGAGAAAACTTGTGTCACGGTTAGCGGGTGGCAGGCAGGCAGATAGGACCCAATAGCAGACAGTTTAGGTAAAGGGTAATTCATTAACATTCATTCATTAACGCAAAAGGCAGGGAACCCCGGGGACACAACTCACCACGAACTACAAAGATCCGACAAGGAACAAAGGAAAGACAAGGGCTTAAATACCAAACACACACAGAGGAACAGCTGAAACACATTAGGGGAGGGAGCAGTAATCACACAGGAGGGAAACCTGACCGGACATGGGGAGAGACAAGACAGGGATACCAGAGTAAAACAGGAAACACACCAATAAAAGACAAGGAAACAGACAGACCATGACAACAACTCTATGTGACTCTGCCCTAGATATAATTGAGTGGCTTCAAATTAAGGACCTCTAGGACATTCAGTCCAAAACCAATACAGTGGAATAGGAACTTTGCAATGGGACATTGTGCAGTTATAATTCAGTTACCAAACAAACTTTATGAAGGCTCAAATTGTTTTTGACTCCTAGGGTTTATGGGAGAAATTAACCATTACTTTTATATTACCTATGAGTATTATCAGGCCTATATATCATATCGATACATTAATAGTGGAAAGCAGCTAAAATCATCTCTGAATTCATGGGCATACTATGGGACTCGGCACGGTGCCACAGAGTCTGGGGTCAAGGCGTACTGACGTCAACCCTCATGTTTAGATTAGATTTGCGTCCACCAGATGTTTAGATTTATCAACCTAATGTTCAGATTAGCGTCAACCTAATGTTCAGATTAGCTTCGACCTAATTTTTGGATTAGATTTGCTGAGGATTTTGACCACAAAGCTAGTAACGTATGACTGACAGCTGTGGGCAGGCATACGATGTAGAGAACAGCTTTGTGTGTGAAGATAAAAAGCCCGGGATCTTATGATCGTTAGTGTCTTTGCAAACCATACTCGGCTCTGTTGTTCCTAGTTTGTGGGAACAATAAAGTCTCTCTCAGTACTTGCTCCGGACTCCTCGATTTCTTTTGCTATCTCTCAGTTAGTCGAAGTGTTAGAGAACTCAGGTGTAGTTTCTCCCACAGGTTCACTTATTCTTCCCACTGGATGATTTCAATAAAGACGCAAAATTAAAATAATTTCTTGGAACAATTTACTTTTGAACCTTGTTGGCACAGTATGTACAGTATAAAGAGAACGATTTGGTGGCATGCAAAAATTAAAAGGATTATAAAATAAAACAATAGAAGGGAGTGATAAAAGAGTGCAATCTCTTCAGTATGCTAGTAGGCAGACATCTTCCATCTGATAGCTGCAGTAAGCTGTTGACCTCAGCAAGTCCTTCTGTTGGAAAAGCCTTTAGGCGTAATGCAATGCCACTGCCCTGGCCCATTGTAGGCAAAGTAAGTTCAGTATGTGCCTTCACATTCAAAGTATGTACAGTATGTACATTTAGTGCCAGTATTAAACAAACAAAAAACAGATTTATTGACATGCAAACATGGAAGAGATTACAGAATAACACGTCACAAATAAAAGTGGACGAGCTCCTTCATGTGGACGACGTTGGCCACGTCAAGCTCATCTTTCTTCTGGAGCAGCTCCAGAATTTCCACCTCTGCCATCGCCTCATCTGCAAACCTGTTGATTGGTTTGTTTAAGATTCATGCATAGTAATTTTTAGGATTATATGGATTGACATATTGATGAAAGAATGTGATTTGAATGGAAAAATAGGAAATGTTAGTTTAATGTAACGATTGGACTCTATCACTGAGCTTGATTCATGATAAGCTACCTCTGGTCGTTTGCAATGACCTTCATGGCGACCAGCTGCTGGGTTTTGTGGTCTCTGCACTTGAGGACTCGACCGAAGGTGCCCTGACCCATCAGCTCCAGGACCTCATAGCAGGAGGCGATGTGGTCTTTGATAACCTGCATTTAACACCCCCAATCATAACTTAGAGAACCAAATGTTAATAAATATGAATACATCTGGCTGAACCCAACAAAGCCCATTCTTCTACTCTGAAGGGTTTGTGGTAGGATCCCTCAGGAGGACACCTGTTAGTATTTACCATCTTGTAGTGTCCCTTGATGTCATCATTACCAATGCGAAGGG
This sequence comes from Gadus morhua, assembly GCF_902167405.1. Classification (NCBI taxonomy): domain Eukaryota; kingdom Metazoa; phylum Chordata; class Actinopteri; order Gadiformes; family Gadidae; genus Gadus; species Gadus morhua. The sequence goes on along the minus strand of NC_044049.1, from coordinate 26,789,447 downwards.
GGTATGTCTTCTGAACCTTCTTTTCAGCAATGCCAAGGGACCACACCTCCTTGTTTGATTCCCCTCTGCTCAAACGGTGTCAGGTGTTTTCTGAAGACCGTCGAGGCGTCTGTGTGCAGGGAAAGAAACGTGACACAGGGAGCATGTTGAGGGGTTGTACTCAGCGGGAAGTGATGGCCTGATGAAAGGGACAAACAAAAGTTACTTCATGAAGGTTTTAATGCTATTTCTCAGCAAAAGGGTTGAGAATGTGCTGTGGTCTTTTTAAGTCTTAACTCGTCTCAAGGTTGATGATGGGATGGTAACCTAGGGTTGGTCTGAAAATGTCCCCCCAGCAACAACATTTGGAGTCTAAATGTATGTTGTTCCACGTCCTTGGACTGCAAAGCTTTAGTCTCCAATGTCTTTTTTTGAATCCATCATCAGATCAAACATTGTTCGGACAAAACTGTTGGTCATTATAACAACACAAAAATGAACAATGACTCACATGGGGGGCTAATGCAGCAGTGCATGTCCCCGTAAGGACGCGACGGGCTTCATTTGGCGCCCCCCTCCCTCCTGCTGTCCCTGGCTCCGACCGGTCTGGGCCCTGGTCCGGAGGTGGACGGGGCTGTGGCGCTGGTGGAGTCCACCATGTGCTCCCAGTTGGTGGACTGGTGGGGAGAAGAGTCCTCACTGGAGCTGGGACTCTGGAAGTGCATCAGAATCCAGGGATGATGCCTGGCCTCATCCGGGGTCATGCGCTTCGCCGGCTCGTATCTTAACATCGCCAGATCAACAAGAACAGGGATCAACATATCTGCAACACGCTGAATGAGGAAGACATTATTCCTTCTATATGAGCTAAATCATTTCCCACCAATGGTCACGACCTGACCCTGGTTCTAGTGCTACAACCTCCGGGACTACTTTGTATCCCCTGATAACAACTTAACGTAGCACATGTTGGAACAAATACATGAGCGAGGACTTGGGGAGCGTATCAAACTTCCCCATTGGGTCAGAGTGGAGGTGCACCTACTCAAGACAATTCTGGACGAAGTCAAGAAGGAGTGGGTCCTCTGTGTTCAGGGCCACAGACAGACCCGCCTTGGTCATGTCTCTGCTGTTTCTTTGACCTGCATTAACGTCACAGAAACATCACACAACAACATCACGCAACAACAACAACTGAAGTACACAACAACCACTGGGAGGACAACTTGAGGATGGTTTCGTTTCTCCTCACCGGAGAGAAAGCCCTGAAGCCGGGTCTTCTTCAGCATATGCTTTGGGGGAACACCCAGCAGCTTCAACAGAACACACACACCAACCCATTAGAAAAACAGAAGGGCCTTGAAATACTAAAGCTAACCTTACTAGGTATTCATTACCTTCGTCATTTCCAGCACTAGCTCGTACTCATCAAGCACGTTAAATAGGATCTGGCCTGTCTTGAGCTCGGCTAAGATGCAGCCCAGACTCCACATGTCAATGGCCTTGGTGAAGACCTTCGTCAGAATGACCTCGGGGGACATGTAGGCCATCGTCTGGGCAATAGGTATGGCTGTGGAGAAGGACAAGTTCATCAATCAAATGAACAGTCGCTCCAGAAAGAAATTGCCACCTTTAAAGATGGGTGTTTTTTGGTCCAGTTAAAAGGCCAAACACTCACTGTTGTGATGTTCACGAAGGCTGGACCCAAAGTCAGCCACCTTTATGACCGCTGGGTCACCTTCTGATACCAGGATGTTCTCCTAAACAGAAAATAGATATTGAATCCCAAAGAAATGTGCAAAATGTGTATATTCTAACTTATTGTGTCAACATGGAGGACTTGGATGATGATGAGGCTCCTACCGGTTTCAGGTCGCAGTGGATGATGTCGGTCCTACTGAGGAACTGGAGAGACTGCACCAGAGAGATGGCATGGCTCCTCACCTGAGAGGCGCCCAGCCCTCTGTACTCTCTCTGTTTCAACACCTCCAAGAGGCTCTTTCTGGAAAGATTAGACATCAAGAGGGTCCATAAAGCTTTGTCCTAGGTCTGTCTCTCGTTCACCTAATTTCTTGGCCAAGCACAGATATTTGAAGCAGCATTTGTATTGTTATTGGCACTGATATTATCAATTACAAACATCTTGTTTGTTGGTGTCTTATTTCTGCATGAGTGGGCAAGATATGAAGCTTTTGTTTTGCAAACCCACCCCATGAGGTCAAAGGTGATGCACACATGGTCACGGAACTGAAAGTACTCCTTCATGTGGACGACGTTGGCCAGGCCATCCTCATCGTTCTTTTGGAGCAACTCCAGAATTTCCACCTCTGCCTTCGCCTCATCTTTAAACCTTTAGATTGGTTGGTTTGAGGTTCATGGATGGTAATTGTTTAGGATTACTTGGATTGGCATATTGATGACGATGTAATTTGAATGGTAAAATATGAAACATAAGTTGAATGTAACGATTGCACTCTATCATTGAGCTTGATCCATGATAAGCTACCTCTGGTCGTTTGCAATGACCTTCATGGCTACCAGCTGCTTGGTTTTGTGGTCTCTGCACTTGAGGACTCGACCGAAGGTGCCCTGACCCATCACCTCCAGGACCTCATAGCGGTAGGCGATGTGGTCTTTGATAACCTGCATTTAACACCCCCATTCATAACTTAGAGAACCAAATGTGAATAAAGTAAATACATCTGGCTGAACCCAACAAAGCCCATTCTTCTACTCTGAAGGGTTTGTGGTAGGATCCCTCAGGAGGACACCTGTTAGTATTTACCATCTTGTAGTGTCCCTTGCGGTCATCATAACCATGGCTGAGGGGGCATTTCTGCTGGATCTTCTCTGCAGCTATGCCAAGGTACCACACCTCCTTGTACTGTAGGATTTCCCTCTGCTCAAATGGTGTCAGGTGTTTTCTGAAGACTGACAAGGCATCTGTGTAAAGGGAAAGAAACAAGGCATGTTGCTCAGCAGGAAGTGATGTGTGTTTCTTCCTTCATGAAGCACGGGGGGTTTAAACGCTATTTCCAAACACAATTGTTTAAATGGTGCTGTAGGTAGGATTCAAGAGTTGAAAAGAGAGAGAACAAGATGGATTCCCCAAACCAATCAGGGTAGAGACGACCTGATGGATCAGATATGAGCCAACAGACGTCTGCAATCTAAATGATCACCTACAAGGAGGGGAAACCGATCACAAATCTCACATAGCGTTTCACTCCCTAATGACTGATTTCTAACAGCTTGCAATCAAATAATCGCAGCAACATTACCAAACGTACATTAAATGGGAAACCTTTCGCCAATGCTGTCAACAGATGAACAATTTCCACCACTAGTGTGTTTACTTAACAACAAACTGCTCACCATCTTTGGCAAAGACTGTCATCCACTCCAGAGCACGATCACAGAGCAGAAGAGCATGATCAGCTCAAGACTACACACAATGCCATGTACGATTGACAGACCGAGGAAATAATTTGTCCCCAGGGCCGTGCAACTGTACAATATGTACCCGGTGGGAGGAAGAGGAGCGATAGACGTCTCTGCGTATTCTGTCTCCCTTTCCACCACCTCCACTTCCTCCCTTAAACAGTGTGCTGACTGTCCACAGTTTACTGAAACAATGTTTACTGGCTTTATTAACCCTTATGCACAATCGCTCCCTCCTTCCCCAGGCACAAGCCCTTTTATCCGCACTACCATCATGACACATATTATCGAAGAGCACCTCAGCACATATTATCCGTATGGATATTTTATATCATCATCTTGTTTATGTTGTATATGTATGTTGTGTGTGACGTCTTGAAGCTACTGTGACTTTGAATTTCCCCATGGGATCAATAAAGTGTACACCTATCAATCCATCTACCTGCTGTGGCCAATCGTTGGCCATCACACCACCGGTACTTCTCCGTCTGCACTCTCTGCTTCTTTTGGTCGAGGGTAGCAGCAAGGCTTGGAGCTCTCTGTGGGGTTGTGTCGAAGTCTGGAAGGACGGGGGTCTTCTCCTTCGGAAGAGGAGCCTTTTTCACCGCCGCAGACTTTAAGGCCAGCTTTTTGATTGGCTCCTGAGGGAGGAACGACGCAATGGTTATGATCCCAGTAGACGTTACTGAGCGCTTTGCATTGAGGTCATTTGAATTAGAATTAGAACTCTTTTTTGTGTTTTATTTATAAACAGCATTCATCACTGGCTAATGCAGTGACCTCTCATTGCATGGAATAACTGCATGTTAATGATTTGCCGTCAAATTCAAGAAGCAAACATAAAGTAAATACTCCTGAATCGCTAACGTTGTCAGGCATCCAGGAAACAATTACAGCAGGACCGAGTATTTCTCTCTTTCTTAAAGGTCCCATGGCATGCTACTTTTTGGATCCCCTTATATTGGTCTTCGTGGTCCCCTAATACTGTATCTGAAGTCTCTTTCCCCAAATTCAGCATTGGTGCACAATTACAGCCACTACGAGCCAGTCCCACAATGAGCTTTTCACAAACGTGCCGTTTCTGTGTCTGTAGCTTTAAATGCTAATGAGGAGGAGAGAGGCGGGTCAGGGTGGAGAGTGGGGGTGTGGCCCTGAGCAGCTTGCTGCTACGGTACCACGCACTTATGTTTACAGTGGATGTATCGCAATGGCTCGGATTCATAATCTCATCCGGAGGCGCACACAGCTTTTGGCCGTGTTCTGTAAAATATTCTAAAACAATTCATAATATCCTATAATATATAGATATCTATATAATATAATATATATTATCAGGGCTAAAAGCTGTGCGCCTCTGGAGAATATTATGAATCTGAAACGACTGCGTCGGGTTCTCCAGCGTCTCTGGTTCTTCCACTTCCACATCAATCTGAAGCACAGACTGAACTCCGACATGGAGGAGAAAGGGATTTTGGCCGTTCGTGGACTCCTGTTACTTCCACAACGAGACTCGTAGAGGGGGTTATCTCGGCCGTGTAGGACACTAGCGGACTAGTTCAACAGGAACACTGACCAGGTCACCAGCAAGGCGGGGGGGGGTCTTGGTGCTGTCTGGTTGGACGGGGGACTTCCCGTTCCTAAGAGGAGCCTTTTTCACCGCCGCAGACTTTAAGGCCGGCGGGGGCAGAGGGTCCTTCCCTTTGATTGGCTCCTGAGGGAGGAAGGACGCAATGGTTATGATCCCAGTAGACGTTACTGAGCGCTTTGCATTGAGGTCGTTTGATTTGGAATTAAAACACTTTCTTGTGTTTTTATCACTCATTCATCACTGGCTAATGCAGTGACCTCTCATTTCACAGAAATGAATTTCCGTTCAAACTCAAGAAGCAAACATAAAATGCAATCTGTTGAAACCAACCTCAAACTATTTGTTCATCTTCCCGAGATATTGTAATTGGGACCTTTGTTGGAGTAACAGTCTCAATTATTGTTTGCAACTAAGTGGTGTCAGCGGTGGAAGAAGTAGGCCTACCCGGAAGCCATACTTGAGTGAAGGCACAGATATCTTCCCAGAAACTGACTGGTGAAAGTAAAGTCACACAATAGAATACTACTTGAGTAAAAGTCTTAAAGTATCCGACATTAATTGTACGTATTCAACAAATACACACACTCTCACACACAGACACACACACACACGCGCACACTCGCACATGAACACACGCACCACAGAAAATTTATATTTTGTACAAAATGAAGCCAACCAACCCTCAAAATATTCACGCATTAAAGATCGTACATTCATGTAGAACTTCAACTTGAAATAATCTTACAAGAACTTAAAGAACGTAAACCGGAGAACATGTTCAGTCAGCGCCAGCTCGAATCATGAATCAAATCATGAATCAAATCTCCTTACATCTGCCTGGGAGGTTTGAGTGACAAGTCTGCTGGCCCTCCCTCTCCCCTTATCACTATTGGACGGGTGCCCATCTCCCACCTGTACACTGTAGGCCTACCTACTGGGTGGGTTGAGAGCACTTGTCAATCAACGTTACAGTTCTAGCTAGGACCACACCATTGATTGGCCAAACCTGCTGTTCCCACTTCCAACATCATGACACTTCTAATTTATTCAGCTTTTATATTGTCGCGGAGATGCAAAGGGGAAATGTATCGAAGTAAGGAGAGTTGAGTTACGTTAGATATCACAATTTGGCCAAAATATGAGTACGTCCACACAGAGGCGTCGTCAGCCCCTTTTTACTGGGGCACGTGCCCCAGTAAAAGTCTCCAGTGCCCCAGTAAAATTCCATTGATCATCATTAAATTAATCTGCAGAAGCGCCGCTCTCGCTATGGAATCGGCAGGATTCATCAAGTGCATCTCCTGCTGCCTCGGGAGTCTTCAGTCGAGCCTGCCACTTACCAGCCAATCAAAAAACGAAAGGGGCTACATAAAAGCCAATCAGAAAATAGCACTACTGTATCTGGGTAAGATTTAACGCAACAACCAATGAAAAAAATAAGTTATTTCCGGATTCGTCCACGTGACTCTTCTGAATGTTTCGTTGGAAACCACGGAAGCTGGAAACAGCGCAGAGTAAGTCGTCTCCTGTTTTAACGTTACAACAAATGCACAACTTGTTTGACACAAACAATGACAACTTGATGGCTGTTAGAGAATGTTGCCCACATAAATAGCACCAGTTTTTCAATACTGAGCGTCTGTAGGGTTAGGGTCGTTTTATAACACACACACACACACACACACACACACACACACACACACACACACACACACACACACACACACACACACACACACACACACACACACACACACACACACACACACCATGCGTGCACGCACACACGCGGAAAATGAATAATCTTCAAAATTTGAGGAAGTTTTAGTGGCCAAAAACTTCCTTAACACAAAAAAAGGAAATTATGGATATACAGGGTGTTTTTAACATACTGGATCCAACAATGTTCCCAACACTGAAACAGATAATTCAGATTGCACTCACAATTCCTGTAAACAGTTGTAGTTGTGAGCAATCTTTCAGTGTTTTGAGAAGGCTCCACACCTGGCTTAGGTCAACCATGGGGCAAGGAAGGCTTCACCAACTTTCTCTTTTGTCCATTGAAAGGGAGCAACTATGCAAAGTGAGTCTAAGCCAAATTATTGACAGCTTTGCCACCATGAAGGCGTGGCGATACAGCTTAATAGTGAAAAAATAATAATTTAAAAAGGCTCTATGCAGTAGTGTATGGCCTTATTTAGTTTAATTTAAGAGCTTTGATGTTCTATAACATTTTCCAGGTTGATTGGTGACAATGAGCCACCTCACCTTAAGTCAGAAATTATATTTTAAACCTTGTTTCTGGCCTTTATAGTCCATGTCGTTCTGGCAAAATTATGCTGTTTCCACACAGCTTCTAAATAAATATAGATGGGTAGACTTCTCCTGATAAAGAGGTGAAGGTCATAAAGAGACTTTTTGTTTATTTGTCAGTTACCTTATTTGTAAATCTTTGAGATGTGTATGTGTTTAAATACATATCATTGTACGGTACTCATGAATCTATCTTTGAATCTTTACCTTTACCAGTGCTTTAATATAGCCTACAGTATGACAGTGACAATGATTTTGAAGCTCGTACATACCCTTCTGTATCCATCTATTTCATATTGTGCCCACGTAAGAAAATAAAATAAGTATTGGCAGTTGGGGGCCTGTGCCCCAGTAAAACTCTAGGTCTAGCAACGCCCCTGCGTCCACACCAGAAGCGAATTGAGCGACCAAATCGCCGGAAGTCATTCACTTTCTATGGGCAAGAGCGACCAAAGCGACCAACGCTACCAGCGGCCAAAGTTGAGCGACCAGAGCGTCAAAAAGAAGTTGAAACCTTTTTAACTTTATGCAAATGACTATGACGCGCTTCAGCGGCCAAACACTGACAGCCAATCGGAATGTAGACGCTCTTCGCTTGCGTGGATCCCAGGGAACACCGGCAGGCACTTTGGTTCCTACCTACCTTCATTCACTCGCTGAACAAAATGTCGGCTGAAGTACTAATCGCGGCTGTAACTGGGCACCCGGTGTTGTACGACCCAACCCTTTTTCAGTTTAGAGATCGGAACTCCAAGGCCCTGGCCTGGGCGGAGGTGTCACGCGTGGTTGGTTTGTCCGGTGAGTGAGTTAATGAAACGTTTGAGATTATTGTAAAATAGGCGCCAAGCCGCGCCATACATGCCTGCTAACCGAGATCCTAGCATACTAATCTTCCTTGCTCTGAATGGGACGATATCGTTTTCAAATATGGAAAATACATACGTTGTGCAAAGGAATAATACGTTGTGCAAAGGAATAATGCACGCATAATAATGCAAATTAATAACGCACGGAACAAACGTGTCACTTCAATGCGGTTTAATTGAGGATAGACAGCTGACAAATGACCATTTAGCTTTATCCAAAGCAATTTACAATAAGTCATTTGACATAAGAAGTGCAACAATATATTGCTGTAAGTGACATATATAATGATAATGACAGCTGTGTTTTCTGTTTTGTGTTCAATAGTAAATGAGTGCATCAAGAAGTGGAAGGGTCTCAGGGACACCTACAGGAAGAATAGGAAAAAGGAAAAGAGGAGGAGTGGTGCAGGGGCAGGTGGAGGGAAGCCATGGAAGTATGCCCGCATAATGGCCTTCATAGATCCATTCATGGAAGACCGCCATAGCCAGACCAACATGGCAGGGCCAGTGAGTGAGACTGAGGAGGACACAGACCAGGCAGCACCAGGGAGAGCACCGGTCGAGGACCAGGACGCACCGGGGAGAGCACAGGCCGCTGACCGGCTAGCACCACAGGCCGCTGACCAGCTAGCACCACAGGCCGCTGACCGGCTAGCACCACAGGCCGCTGACCGGCTAGCACCACAGGCCGCTGACCGGCTAGCACCACAGGCCGCTGACCGGCTAGCACCACAGGCCGCTGACCGGCTAGCACCACAGGCCGCTGACCGGCTAGCACCACAGGCCGCTGACCGGCTAGCACCACAGGCCGCTGACCGGCTAGCACCACAGGCCGCTGACCGGCTAGCACCACAGGCCGCTGACCGGCTAGCACCACAGGCCGCTGACCGGCTAGCACCACAGGCCGCTGACCGGCTAGCACCACAGGCCGCTGACCGGCTAGCACCACAGGCCGCTGACCGGCTAGCACCACAGGCCGCTGACCAGCTAGCCCCACAGGCCGCTGACCAGCTAGCACCACAGGCCGCTGACCAGCTAGCACCACAGGCCGCTGACCGGCTAGCACCAAAGGCTGAGGAGCAGGCAGCAGGAAAGAGCAGGAGAAAGACAGGACGAGGCAGAGACCAGACTCGTGATGCTCTTGATGCGGAGAGGCTCATCACAGCTATAGAGGCTGTTAGCAATCGAGTAGTGAGTCAGAGTCCTCCAGAGGACTCTGACTCACTATTCTTTCGAAGCCTCCAAGAGGATTTTAAAAAGCTGTCTCTTAAGACTAGAGAGGATCTAAAGTTCCAAATGTACAGGATGGTGTACGAGGCCAAGTGTCGTGAGGTTGGCATGTGGGATGAGGGGAACGGGGTGCAGCTGACAACATTGTGAGGGGTGTAATAGTAAGCTTATTACCCTCGCAGTGCTGTCAGCTGCACCTTGTTCTCCTCCCTCACATGCCATTTATACACACACACACACACACACACACTTCAATTTTACAACTTTCTTTTGATGTTCTCTTTCACATGTACACAAGTTGGTTTCTTTGTTAAGTTCCCACATGTGCACTTTTATCAGCATTTGCTGATTTGTTAAATTGAATAAATATTTCCAAAGAAAAGCTGTTGTGTTTATTATTTTAAAATCTACAATGTTATTCTAAAATATAGGCCTATGCTTTGAGGACATTAAATGACTGCAACTACCATGGTTTATAATGTAGTATGCAATGTAATGTGTAGGAGCCATCTATTTTCACCCTTTAGTTTAGTTATTTTAGCCACTTGGGGGAGTATTGCATTGACTGTTGCATCACTGGGAATTATGTATATACAGGTGGGATGATCAAACATATAGGATAGCTACCACATAATGGATTCTTTTTTGCAGAAATGGAAGTCATGCTCTTCAAAAAAGTTTTTGAAATCGTCACATAAACAAAGTAACCGACAAGAAGAGGGATAAATGACAAGGGATATATCTCTTGTCTTTTATCGCTCTATTCCCCACTATTCACGGAGCCTGAGGTGAATAATTGTTAATTAAATAGTCTAGATAGATAGATAGCCTAGTCAAGTCTTTATTAATACCAAACGACACAAATCGTCGGGAATCCATTTAGGTAGCTCGGCCCACACAGGACAGTAGCCTACAAGACCACACAGAACAAGTCTGACTGGACATACACACAATACATCATTAAAACTAGACACGCGTTTATAGATAGATAGACAGATAGGCCTAGATAGATAGATATGTTCCATTATTTGCCTTGCGGAGCCAACCAGTCCTGTGCACGTATGCAAATTAGCCATGTGCGCCAATGTCTATTTGTTTTGAGTGCGACGAATGAGTGCAGATCATGATTTGCAGATGCAGATCAGTGCAATGTCTTGTTGTCGAAGCACTTTATCCAACAAGCAAAACCGTCTCGGCAATATGGCCCAAGTGTATGGGAGTTCACTCTTTCATATGGCTGTCTGCACTAAAAGCATACGGCTCCTTTAAATGTGTCTGCATAATTGAATTGTACGTCATGAGCGACCAAAGCGACCAAAGCGAACAGAAATATTCGCAGCGAAACTTTGTGAGCGGTCGCTCCTGGTGTGGACGTACGCGATTGTGCTATGAGGCTAACGATTTGAAATGATGTGAGTAATGTGGACGTTTAGGACATTAGCGGACTAGCTCAGCAGGAACACTGACCAGGACACCAGCAAGGCGGGGGGGTCTCAGCTGGGTCTTGGTGCTGTCTGGTTGGACGGGGGTCTTCCCCTTCTGAAGAGGAGCTTTGTTCCCCGCCGCAGACGATAAGACCAGCAGGGGCAGATCCCAGGTGACCCTCTTTTTGATCGGCTCCTGAGGGAGGAAAGACGCAATGGTTACGATCTCAGTGGACGTTGCTGAGAGCTTTACATTGAAGTCATTTGAATTAGAATTAAAACACTTTCTTTTTGTTTTGCAAATCATGGTTTCATGTGGTGTTCTACATGTCCTTTTCATCCAATTATACAGAAACGCACAGGCAGACATATTGGCCAACACCATGAAGTGTGGTTAATTTGACCAAAGATGTAGGCCTATCCAGATTTAACATATAGGCTACCGTCTATGTGCTTGCGCTATACACATAGCGTATCGTGTGGGGGGGAGGGGGGGGGGGTCATATGGACGTGTAGGACATTAGCGGACTAGTTCAGCAGGAACACTGACCAGGACACCTTCACGGAGGGCGGGTCTCATCTGGGTCTTGGTGCTGTCTGGTTGGACGGGGGTCTTTCCTTTCCTAAGAGGAGCCTTTTTCACCGCCGCAGACTTTAAGGCCGGCGGGGGCAGAGGGTCCTTCCCTTTGATTGGCTCCTGAGGGAGGATCGACGCAATGGTTATGATCTCACTAGACGTTACCGAGCACTTTGCATTAAAGTCAATCTAATTAGATTCAAAACACTTTTTTTGGTTTGCAAATCAGGGTTTCATGTGCTGTTCTACATGCCCTCTTCGTCCCTCTATACAGGAATGCACAGGTAGACATGTTGGCCGCCACCATGAAGTGTGATTAATTTTCTCAAAGACATATCCAGATTTACCATATCGGCTACGTCTATGTGGATGCACTATACACGTAGGCTACCGTAAAGTGGGGAGTCTCATGAAATGATGCCAGTAATGTGGCCATGTGGGGCACTATAGCGGACTAGTTCAGCGGGACCACTGACCAGGACACCATCACAGCGGAGGGGTCGCAGCTGGGTCTTGGTGAGCGCTGGAAGCACGGCCCTCTTATGAGCAGGAGGCTTGGGCTTGGGCGCACGCTTGGGGAGGCGGGCATCCATGTTCCTCAGCTGCTAATGATACGATACAAGGAGAGGGAGGTTGTGTTCGATAGCCTACTTGATATTTATAATAATAATATATTTTAAGATGGATATTTCTAAGGGGACGTGAACACGTGATGTTTACGTTACAGCTTGTTGTACCACATGGTTCGGTAATGCCGTGTTCTTTTGGAAAAAGTCTGCCGAGTCAGGATCGCTTTAACTCACTTTATATAAAGGTTTGGACTAGCAGACTATGAAGCAAAAGGGGGAGAATTGTATAGGCACGCGTGGACTGGAGATACACTTATTATGCCGCTTTTCCACTGCATGGTACCAGCTCGACTCGACTCAGCTCGCACTTTTTGCGTTTCCACCGCGAAAACATGGTATCTGGTACCTGAGGTGGCTGCTTTTTCTAGTACCGCCTCGCTCTAGGTTCCAAGCGGCTGAGCCGATGCTAAAAGGTGACGTCGGCAGACGGCTGGCCACTGATTGGCCAGAGAGTGTGACGAAGTCACGAGAGCGACATGGCAACCATGCTGGTAACAGCCATAGCAGCGCCGCAGCCAACATATTCCACTTCTTCAACATGCCAGCTAATAATATGAACACGAATACCATCGCATCGATGTTCTCCATTGTTGTTATGTGGGTTCTGTCCATGTGTGGGTTACGTAGGTGTTGTTTGCGTCGCGTACAAAAATACGTCACGGCCCTTTCACGCAGCCGACCCCGCCCACGTCCCGGAGGTACTATTTGCGGTGGAAAAGGACCCGCGCTACCGTGTCGTGTCGAGTCGTGTCGTGTCGAGTCGAGCAACATGTGCGGTGGAAAAGCGGCATTAGTAGGGCATCAGAAGGATGCGTTACCTGGAGCGTTCTAGCCCCCGGGGCTATGGGCTGTAACTTTAACACTGGGCAGGCGTGGACTTAGTTATGTGCTCTGATTGGCTAAGCATGGTGCTGATCTCCCGCCTCTCTGGGTGTTGTATGTGTCTCTATGCTGCTCCCTTGTGGCTATGTGTTGGCATTGCAACTTGTTTCGTGGCCCTGAACTTCTGAGTTCGTCGAACGCCTGGGCCGCTCGTATCTCTGGAATTGATACGTGAATGAATGGCTTCTTGTAGGGGCCGGACGCCTCCCTAGGAGCCGGATCCCTCCCTAGGATGGGAACGAGACCTCTCTAGTCGACAAGGACATATGTTGCCTGTTGGTATGAATGTGTGAATTATGTTTCAGTAATGTTAACATTTGACGCTATGACACAAATTTACATCCCGAGATTTCAGAGAACTAGGTCGAAACAAATTCATATTTAGCATTTTCAGTCATCCTGGAGGAAAACAAGCTTTATGCAAGCATCTGATAAAATGTGTGCGTTAATAGGCTATCAGAACGTTGTCTTTCTCTTTCTTAATAATTCACCTCTCGGCCTGCGACAGCCGAGGGCCGTGATTTAACTCTTTACCTTTTAATGGTGTTCAGTGTCACGGATTGGATGGATTGATGACTAAAGTTTAATCAACAAAAAAATAGTTCATTCGGTGAATTAATTAATTAATATTTTGGTGTCGACTTTGGTGAACGACGTGGCCGACTTGAGGGCCGCATCATGGGAGGCCGATTTAACAAACCCGACAGGCCGTATAAACTCCTAAACAAATTAATCCTATTTATTTGCCAATACCTGAGTGAATCACTAGCATTTTTTTCATCGGTGTGTGATGAAAAGAAATCTAACTTTTCTCAAGAGTGGCAGAAAGTCACGGAAACCTACCCTTGTTTCCTGCTGGATCAAACCGTCAACTGGACAGTTCGTTCCTTGCCGAAACAATGCTGAGACTAAAGAGACTTATTAGAGGGAAATCGTCGAGCAATATCTCTTCAGATCAGAAGCGTCTTCAATACGATTGCAACAGTTGTCATGACAAATGTAAACATTAAAGATTCTGCGAAGAAAATTATTTTAATCCAGCTCATTGTGACGTCATGAGACAGCTGACCTCTCGACCGTGGCCGCCTGTTTGTCTGTGTGTGTGCGTGCATGTGTATATAAATATTATTTATCATAAATATCATATTTACTGTAGACTATTTGGTGGCATATAATACAACTATGAACTAACTTATTGCCAAGGTTTTGGGATTCCAGAAGGGTTTAGCCAACAATGGGCCACATTTTAATTAAGGGCTGCACAATTAAATAGGCTAGGCCTACATATTAATTTATATCGTCATTACTTCAGATCAGAAGCGTCTTCAATATGAGTTGTCATGACAAATGCAAACATTAAAGATTCTGAGACAAAATAACTTTACGCAGCTCATTGTGACGTCATGAGGGAGATGACCTCTCGACCGTGGCCCTGTGTTTGTGCGTGCATGTGTATACACATTATAAATGTTGTCGTGAGATCACCTTACTGAAGAACTATTTGGTGGCATGAAATACAGCAATGAACAAACTTAATGCCAAGGTTTTGGGCAAGAAGAGCTTCCAACTGACAATGGGCCACAAATTAATTTAGTGCTGCACAATTAAGTAGGCCTACATATTAATTGAAAAATCATGATTTTGGCCTTTGCAATTGACTTATCGAGAAAATTGAACTCATAATATAATGAAGGTATAAAATAACAATGACCAACATAAACACCCTGGGTTTCAGGTTGGAACTCCCTCATGCCCACCTGGAAACCAAACACAGCGGTGTATGATTTGTTGGCCAGTTATTATCAATCATGAGCAACTGTCCCAAAATAACATGCGATAGATGGGTGGATGCCTCCAGATAGTAAGCAGTTATTCAGTTTATTCCAAAAGTTAAAGTCGATTGTGACAAATCGTGGATTTGTTTCCTGCTGCTTTCTGAGTCTGCGATGAATCACTGAATTACAGACATGAATAATCGTAAACATATTACACCAAAATTACAAATTAAAAACAGCGGTTCGCTAGCGGGCGGTTCGTCCCGAGGCCCGCCGTGCTTCCACTGGAACCCAGTCTGCGGCCGCTTCAGTGGCCACTCAGTGCGCGATACTGCCGCCGGCTCTGCGCGCTCATTGCGCTCTCGTTCCGCAGTGGGCAGCTGGCTTCAGTTAACCACAGCATCACACCAAACGTAGGCAAAAGGACCTCGGATCGCCCCAGATTAGTGCCCTAATAAATTGTGCTCTTAACCCCAAATCCCCCTTACGCTGTGTGTAAATCCACTCAAGTCACTGCAATCACAAACACACTTCACAATAAAGGCTCCTAGTTCATAGTTTATTTCATGAACTGCAGTAAAGAAAAACTAAAAACGGCGGCCATTATAACAAAATATAAATATAACATAAGATCCCCCCTTCCCCTTACTATTAAATGTTCTTCTTATGGATGGGGCCTTGTACGGTGAGGGCCGCTGACAGGTTTGGCTGGGCCCGGGACAAAATTCTCTCAATGCCCCCCCCCCCCTCCTGAATCACTGTGTCTTTCTCTCTCTCTCCCTTCACTCTCCTCCCCTTCTCTCTCACTGGTAGCCTGTTCTTCCTCTATCTCACTGGTAGCCTGTTCTTCCTCTCTCTCATCCTCTTTGGTAGCCTGTTCTTCCTCTCTCTCATCCTGTTTGGTAGCCTGTTCTTCTTCTCTCTCATCCTCTCTAGCCTCTCCTATAAAGGCGAACATATTTCGATAAAAAGGGCTAAATTAACAGGGGTCAAAATGAACCATTTAAAAAAGAACAAATTGAAAACCCCTTAATTTGACGATTTAACACAGAAAAGAATAGACTGATCAACTTGGCTGACTCTATCCCAAAGACTACAAAAGTTTAAAAATCTAAGGTTGTTTTTTTTGTTCCCAAAATTGTCAAACGCCGAAACACAACCACATAATTCCCTTGTGCAGCTCCCAAACACATGACGTCTGGATGACAAGCCCATTTATTACGGATAAACCAAAAGGATTATTTACAACTTTAATTGGATAGGCTATGGATATGGACTGAGTGAAGTTATGGCTTTCAGAATCATACCACAATAAAACTCACGCTATTGTATTCACTTAGAGCTCATTAACTGCACATTTCATCGACCATTTTTCACTTGACCAAGGGGAATCATGTCAAGGGTACTTTTATTTATCGCCAGACCCGCGTTTATGTCCGCTGAACTTCCAGAGAATGTTTGGGGAACAAGGCGGAGCCCATTCATCTGGCAAGTTTCAAGTTGACGGCAATCAGAAACTAAGTTACAGGCTACCCAAAAACGTCACGTTTATAACCCATTCGTTACATCCAACTCTATCTAAATGGCAATTTCACATGTTGCCATGCCACTGGCTTATTTTAAACCATGAGCCGCGTTACACTGGCTGTAATTCAGCTGACTGGGAATGATTCTCAAATCAATTCAGGCTGATTGGAGTGCGCAGCGCGTGCCTGCCTGAAACATTTGATTTGGACATGGGCCTATTTGCGGGGTAATGTGCATATTCTAAGATTCAATTAGATATAGGCGTATGAAACACAGTGTAATAAAGCCGTTGTGGTTATCAAATTATTCAATGCCCCCTGTCTGTCTGATATTGATCTCAGTGTGACTTGCTCATGTGGTGCTGCGCTAATATGTTTGACACGCCGCCTGTGCCTGTGTTACTTGACGACGGGCCTGGAAAAAGTTGGCCGTGTCTTACCTGGCTGTGCTGCACAGCTGCCTTTACTGGTACCGGCTGCAGCATCACCTGAGTCTTTTCTGAAATATTTATAAATATTTATAAAGAGATCCCCTCAGGCTTTCGGCTTCTTCCTCTCTCTTTCTTTTTTTTTCAGGGCTCCTGACTTGTGCATGTTGAATCAACTCGCGCACTGACCACTAATGGAATGATGTCGTCTTTTTTTCTTCTCCAAAGACCAAACCATTTTGGCATAGGGGTGATAGGGGGTTATTGGCCGTTTTTTCAAGGGCAATGAAGGCAAACAATCTAGGAGTCATTAATTGAATGCAAATAAAGCACTTTTCTTCTCTTAATCAACACATTTTGAAGTATACATACAATAATTAATCCCAACTTCATGGGGGTCCAGTTATGGGCCCCCCCCATTCCAGGGCCAGTGCAGGGCCCGGGACAACGTACCCGCTTGTCCCCCCCTGTCGGCGGGCCTCACCATATCCTCTTTCCCCGGAAGAAGCAAAACTCAGTATTTAATGACTTTGATTTACCTTTGAGTACTTCCTATTATAGGCTACTGTCTGTGTAAAATGCTGATTACAATCGACCAACACCACTTAACGTTTGTATCAAGGAAGAAAAAAGAAAAAACCCATCCTATTCATGCCACCACAGAGGCAAATCAACGGCTTTGCTTCAGCCACTCAACGTACTATGTCCCGGTGTCACAAAACGAATGAACCCTTCCGAGTGATCGATCACTATCTATATACAAATGTTACTTTTTAAGCTCGTGCATGTTTCCGCACCTGAACGATTTCATGCCTGTCTACGCTTCAAACTCGTGCGTGCTGCAGAAAAGGTGCAACAGCGACCCCTGGGGTCACACTTTACGGTGGGTAAAATAATATGGTTTGACACTCCCAATAGTAAAATACAAATATTAAAGAATACAATAGGGTTCCTACATTATCGTAGGACCCCTAATAATACCAACGAATACAATAGAGTTTCTACGTTTTTTGTCGAACGACCCCTAATAACGTGCAATGATGCACCCGGGAATAATCTGACTGGTAGACACTGCCATCTAGTGGACATGTCTGTGTAGATGCTTTTTTCAATAGCCTCTTCATGAACGTTATTTTGAGCGTGGCTTCCGTCTTATCAGTTTTGTAAATTGAGTTGATCGATTATGCATCCACCTCTCTGAAATCAAAGTTTGTGGTCATAGCTGCAGATTTAATTCACATAATTTTACTCAGTTTACCACTGTAAGGCCACGTACATGTGTACGTTTGCTTATATTTGACAGGCAGCTACAACAAACAAAATAGGACAGAAGTAAACTTAATAAACTTGTCACACATTGCGGCGTCGGCCTTCCAGCACATTCATTCAGTCACTCCAACGGATCAACCTTCACATTCATCCAGAGAGACGAGCCCTCGAGAGTTCAAGAAAAGAGAGACTCAAGAGGCGGACTTCTATGTTCAAAACCATCCTTTTATCCATTCCAACATAGTACCTGGCTCACGGACAGGTTCAGCGCGCATATAGTTCACATCGAGAGAGCGATAAAGAGAGATAAAGAGAGACAACTCGCTGAAGTTACGTAGTGTACTTACAGTATGTACAACTTTTTTTTGCACACACACACCCACGGTGTGTGTGTGCAAGAGTGTATTGCCCCACAGAACACTAAACATGGGCTTCTTGTATACGGGGCGTGTATGACATTAGCCGCCCCCCTGCCCAATGTAACAGACACTGAATTAAAACCAAAGAATTCAAATGATACAAAAAAGGTTAAAACCTAAAAGCACTCTGGAATGGCCTCTGAAGGCCCAGTTCAACGTGCAAGGGGGGGCTTCATCAGTCTGTAGGAGGGGGGGGGGGGGGGGGGGGGGGAGTCTGTGATCGTGGTCAGTAATTCAGCTGATGGTCGCGGTCTTCGTCGTCCATGTTGCGCCCGTGCTTTCGGAAGTACTTGTAGCGCTGCACGTAGAGCTTGACCAGGGTGCTGACCTTCACCGGGTTGATCTCGCCCGTCCGGCTGTGGCAGATCTGGTGGGGGGACACACACACACACACACACACACACACACACACACACACACACACACACACACACACACACACACACACACACACACACACACACACACACACACACACACACACACACACACACACACAAATAAAGGAGTACTTCTCATCTCTTTGAATGCAGCCCACAGTTGAGAACCCAGCTGTGGATCGCCGCTGAACGAGTTATCCGTTGGTCGACTAGGGATGGACCATCTGGTGACCAGGGGGGGGGGGGGGGGGGGGGGGGCTAAACCACTCGAAGCCCAAGGCCCTGGAGACCGCCTCACTAACCCCCAACCACTGCGGTAGAAATGAATGATTATATTCTATGGTAAACCATGATTATTATTAGGCCTGCATATCTAATGGTAGGAAACATTGAAAGCGTCTCTGAACTCTGATCCAGGGCTGGACACGGTGCCAGGGAGTCTGGGGTCTGAGCGTACGTTGGAACCCCCCCCTACAGGAGCAGGATGCTACGGGGTCAATGCGTGCCGACCCCTGCCTGGTGTTCCAGATTATCTCGTTGACCAGTCGCTTAGAGGAATTTGTGATTGATTATGGGCGGACACCTCAAACAGGAAACCGCCATGTGTGTGTGGATAAAGAGGACGGCGGGTTCTGTTGACCGTCAGGATGTTTCTACTTAAATTAATTTAATTTTAAATGTATATTTAAAATAAGATAAGATATACTTTATTCATCTCAGCAGAGAAATGTAGGTGTTCCAGCAGCCAGCATACATACACAACACATGTATACATACATATCCCACCTAAACAAAACCATGCACCCACAACACCTAGCCTAGGATAGAAGAAGGGGGATGGATGGTCCATGTGCAGAAGTAGAAGTAGAAGTAGCCGTCACTCAGAGATAACGGCACAAAATGTGTGCAAATATACAGGTGTGCAAATTAACAGGTGTGCAATGAACAGGTGTGCAATGAACAGGTGTGCAATGAACAGGTGCAAACCATATATATATATTATATATGTATATATAAGTTTGATATATATATATAAGCACAGCTACATTTTAAATGAATTTTCTTCTGTCCTTACTAAAAAGGGGAGTTATTATAAAGTGCAATTGCAGTAGGTAAGAAAGTATTCTTAAATCTGTCCTTTCTGCAGCTTAGCTGTCGTAGCCTCCCACTAAAAACACTCTTTTGTTTACTCACTAGATTCTTCAAGGGATGCGTGTTATCGTCCATAATACTCAACAATTCCTGTACCATCCTTCTCTCCATCCCAACCTCCAGGGACACTACAGCAGTCCCCAGCACAGAGCCAGCCCTCCTCACTAGCTTGTTAAGCCCATGATGCCGCTGCCTCAACTGAGGGCTGCAAAGAAAATGGCACTTGCAACAACATGCATAACGTTTTGCTACACACATTAAAAGACCTAAGCTTGCTCAAGAAGTAGAGTTTGCTCTGAGCCTTCTTGTAGACGGCCTCCGTTTGTTGCTTCCAGTCCAGTTTATTGATCATGTGCACACCCAAGTATTTATAGCTCTCTACCACTGGCACTTTGTCCCCAAGGATAGAGATGGTGCTTAGCTCAGGCCTGGCCCCCCTGAAGCCCACCAACATCACCTTGGTCTTTGTTACATTTAAAACAAGGTGCCATTTATGTACTATGATTCTTATTATTGTGATGCACAAAACACCAAGACGATCAGGGCGAACATCATCCGTTTGCAATTTGGTTCACGGAATTCATCCTGCCAGTGAATCACAGGTGTGTGAGGGATGGAGAGTGTTTTTATGGATTAGCCACAACATCTTGCTATTTTCTGCCCTCTTCACTACTCCTGAGTCTTACCCAAACCAGTCCAAGCAGCGTTGTAAAAACCCACAATGTGGACATGATAGATGGACTGCGTTAATATCGCGCCTTTTTGTATCTAGTGGTCTCCCAAAGCGCTTTAAAATATTGCCTGACGTTCACACATTCATCCCCACGTTCACACACCGACGGCGGAGTCGACCACGCGAGGTGACAGCCAGCTGGTCAGGAGCAGTCAGGGTGAGGCGTCTCGCTCAGGGACACCTCGACGCTCAGCTAGGAGGAGCCGGGGATCGAACCCCCCCCCCCCCCCCCCCCCCCCCCGGCAGTCATCCCACCGCTCCGTGAGACTAGCCCAGCGCGTACCTTGTGCACGGCTTTCCTCAGGATGTCCTTGTACTCGTCCTTGTTGATGTCCTTGCGCTGGTAGTACGGCTTGATGGCCAGCTTCACCTCCTCCACGGCGCGCTCCTGCGTGTGGAGCTTCTTCAGGTACTGCGGCGACAGAGGGGTCAGTTAGCAGGGCCCTGACGGGGCTGTGAGGCCCACCCAATGACGTTCAGGGTTTCCCCAACAGCACTCTACAGCTTGGGCGGCCACCTGACCAATACTACTACTACTACTGCCGCATTACTACCTCATCGGAAATAATTAAACCATTATGTAAATATTATACAAAAGTACAAGACAGACTTGAGGCCTGACGGCATGCAAGAAAATAAGCAGAAAAGGTCCACCTGTAAAAGAGTGCAGTTACCAAAGGGCCCTTGAAGTGTTATCTTTAAAACCAGGGAGGACAGCCTGTAGCGATGTTAGACCTCAGCTCTGCCATCGGCAGTGACTGTGATCCTCGTGTGAGTGTTTAATAAATAACTGTTGAATTATCTGCCTTCAAACAACACAACCACCACTAACACACTGTCTGAGGGGAGACCCTGATGTTGAACTTAAAGATAAGGATCAAACACACTCCTGCCTTTGAGCTTAGAGACAGCCGCTCTGAAGTCCCACAATGCAACGGGCTAACTGTAACCGCGAGCGTGACGCAGCCAGCGGAGGGGGACCACGCGTACCTTGTCCGGGTCTTTGCTCTCACTGTCCCATCCCATGTCCCCCGAGTCCCCCCCCGTCCCCGACAGCCCGGCGGGCAGGGGCGGGGTCTGGGCGCAGCCGCCCCCCAGGGAGAGGCCCGCGTGGAGGTGGGCGGGGGTGGGGCCCGAGGGCAGCGAGGAGGGGGGAGGGTTCAGGGAGGAGGAGGAGGAGGAGGAGGCCGAGGAGGGCGGGGCATGCTGCTGGGACTGGCTCTGATTGGCCTGAGAGAGGATCTGCACGGAGAGGGAGACAGGAAGGAGACGGGACACGGACGGACAGTTGAAGCAGACGTTAAAAGCATTCACTGCCACGTTTTAATGTTACAACAAAAACAACACAAGGCTATACAACTCATCCCGTTATACAACTGGTTTGAGATCGATTGGTCAACACAGTCTCACCTGGCTCGTGGCGTGGATGAATTCCTGCGCTTTCGCTCGGCTGGCGATATTCGCCTCCTCCATTTTGAAGAGCAGAGCCGTCACTGAGAGACACAGAGAGAGAGAGAGAGCGCAGTCGTTAAGATGCTACATGTGTGGAATCAACCGTTAAAAACACCTCCTAGAAGGTCAACCTCCATGCACAAACCACTACAATAAGAAACCAAACTAAATGCTCGTGCAGAGAGTCTGGGACATCTTATGTAAAACACACGCAGGCCGGTCGGACAGGGAAACCAAACCTACCGCTCTACTTCTGTTGTCGAATGCACAAATACAATTCAACCTGAAGGTTTCCGATTACTTTTAGGTGCAACAACCAAAATACGAGAGGAGCAACGGCACAACTTTCCTTTCCTAAAGTTGACAGGGCGTTGCCTCATTCTGCTGGAGGCCAGCGGTGTGTAGTGTGTGTATGTATACGTGTGAGTATGTATTAGGGATGGGCGTGAGGAATCGATTACTCGAGTACTCCTCGTTACAAATGAACTCGGTTGGTGGACAGGCAAACTCGAGTTTGCATATACACACACAGACAAGTTTTCTGAAGCAAATGTATACATTTTCTGTGTGGCACCACTGGCGCGTGCCGTGCACAAAGCAAATTAAATGTATACAGTTTCTGTGCGGCTCGTGCCGTGCCGTGTGTGCACAACGCCAGAATTAAAAAACTTAAGAGATGGCGGTTAGAGCAAAGCGCAGCGAAACCGTTACAGGCCTTGGTTCGACGTGATTTAAATTGTGAGACGCATATTTATTTTTGCAAGGAAAATGTGTTTTGAACGTTTGGCAAAATAAATAATGAATACTCTGATAACTCTGACTGTTTTGATGGAGAATAAGCATTACATGTTTGGTTGGTAATATTGCCGTTCATCATCAGGCCTATTCCTGCGACAGATGCGTTGCATTCTAAAAATAGATTTGATTTAACGAGTACTCGATTGATCCTCGAGGAATTATTCGATCAGTCGAGTTTGGAATTTACTACTCATGCCCATCCTTAGTATGTATACCTGTGTGTTGGCTGCAGTATAGTGTGCGTGTGCGTGTGCGTGTGCGTGTGTGTGTTATAGTGTGTTTATAGTGAGAGTGCGTGTGTGTGTGTGTGTGTGTGTGTGCGCAGCAGGCTCCACTCACAGGCCAGCACCCCTCCAGCGGTGCAGTCCACGCCCGAGGGCAGGCTCCAGGGCAGGGGCACGGCGGCGGCGGCGGCGGCGGCGGTGGGGGGCGGTGGCGGCGGGGGCGGGGGCTTGCTGGCCGAGGAGGACGACACGGAGGAGGAGGAGGAGTTGTGGTCCGAGGAGGCGGGCGGCAGCGAGAGGCCGGCGCCGCCCGCCGCCGAGGCCGACGAGGACGAGGAGGAGCAGGGGGGCGAGGCCAGGGCCTTGGGGGCGTCGTCCTGGCCCGAGGGGCCCGGGGCGGCGCCGGCGGCCTGCGAGGGGGCGGGGCCCAGCGGGCTGCAGGGGGCCGGGGTGGGCGTGGCCGGCGGGGCGGGGCCGTCCTCCGCCAGGAAGGAGGGCTCGGGGGTCTTGCAGCTGCTGTCCACCGTCTGCGAGTCGGGGGACGACTCCCGGGCGTCCCGCGCCGCCGGCGCCGCGGAGACGGGCGGCGGCGGCGTGCGGGGCGGGGGGGTGGCGCCGGAGACGGGCGCCGCCCCCCCGCCGGCCGAGGACGAAGACGAGGAGGAGGAGGAGGAGCTGGGCACGGGGCCGGCGGGGGCCGGGTGGGGGCTGAGCCGCGTGCCGGCAGCGCCGGCGGCCGGCGGGCTCTCGGCGCGGGCCCCGCCCCAGTCCTCGGCGCGGACCTCGGGGCACCCGGCGGCCCCGCCCCCCAGGGGCCCCGCCCCCCCGCCGGCCCCGCCCTGGTCCTTGGGCTTCTTGGCGGCGCGGCGGCGACGCTTGGTGGCGAGCGTGGAGGAGGGTGAGGAGGCGGAGGAGGAGGTGGAGGTGGTGGAGCTGGGCGTGGCCTTCTTGGCCCGGGCGGCGGCGGTGGGCGGGGCGGCCAGCGCGCTGCGCTTGCCCCTCTTGCCCGGCTCCTTGCCGCGGCCGGCCAGCGAGAGGGGCTCCGAGCAGGGCTTCAGGAACGGAGACCGGCTCTCGTTGTCCCGGCGGAACACCACCGCGATGGAGCCGCCCACCACGGGGCCCCCCCCGCCCCCCGTGGACCCCAGGTCCATGCCCAGCTTCCCGGAGCTGCTGGGGGCCCCCGTGGTGCTGCTGACCCCCTCCCTCACCATCACCGACACCTTGGACTGCAGCTTGCCCTTGCGGCCCCCCCCCCCGCCCTCCTTCTTCAGCGCCTTGCCCCCCGAGCGGGCCGAGTCCTTGCGGCCCGCCTTGTCCCGCTCCTTGTCCTTGCCCGCCTTGCGGCCCCGCTTGGGGGCCGGGGGGGCGGGGGGGTCGGCGGGGCCCGGGGGCGGGGAGGGGCCTTTGCTCTTGGTGCGCGCCGCAGAAGAGGAGGAGGCCGACGACTCGGCCGGGATGTCCCGCGACTTGGCGTCGTGGGACTTCTTCTTGGGGTGGTGGCGCCCGGCCTTGGGGGCGGCGGCGGCGGTCTTGGCCTTGGGGGAGCGCAGCGGCGGCTCGGGGGGCAGGGCGGCGGGGGGCGTGTCCTCCAGAGAGGGGTAGTCCGAGTCCAGCGCCTCGCCGTCCAGCGACCGCAGGTCGATCTCCAGCTTGTCCGAGTAGTGATCCGAGTCGTAGCTGTGGTAGCGCGGCGGCGAGCGCGAGCGGCTGCGGTAGGCTCCGCCCCCCTCCGCCGCCTCCTCCGCCTGCCGCCGCTTCCTCTTCTTCTTCCTCTTCAGGGAGCGGTCCGAGCCGCGGGCGGGGGCGGGGCTGGGGGGCGAGGCGGGCTCGGGCTCGGGCGGCGAGCCCGGGACGGTGGTGGTGACCGTGATGGTGCGCTTGATGGCGAAGAGGTCCGAGCCGTTGAGGTCCTGGATGGACGGCGGCACCACCGGGCGCCCGTCGCGCCGCCGCCGCCGCTCCCACGGCCGCCCGTCGCGCTCCACCTCCTCCTCCTCCACCACCTCCTCCACCCGCCGGCGCCCTTCACGCCCGTGTTTGGACTTCTTGGTGCCGGAGCGCTCTCTGCTGCTGGAGCGCTCCTTGCCGTCCCGTTCCCGGTCCAGGTCCCGGTCCCGCTCCCGCTTGCCGTGGCTGGAGTCCCGGTCCTTCCGGTCTTTGGCGCGGCGGCCGCGGTCCCCGCTCCGCCCTCGGTCTCGGTCCCTCTCCTTGTCTCGGTCTCGTTCCCGCTCCCTCTCCCGCTCCCTGTCCCTGTCCCGGTCGTGGTCCCTGTCCCGGTCGTGGTCCCTGTCCCGGTCGTGGTCCCTCTCCCTCTCCCGGTCCCTCTCCCTCGGTCGCTCCTCCGAGGGGCTGGAGAACGAGCGCCGGCTGTGGGCACCGCGCCCCGACGAGTTGTGCGAGCGCGACGTCTCGGGGCTGCTGTGCCTCCTCTTCTTCCTCTTGCGGCTGTTGCTGCTGCTGCTCCTCGGTCGGCCCCCGGCCTCCTCGGGGCCCCGCCCCCTCCCGTCCGCAGCCCTGCGGCCCCGCTCCCGGCTCTTGTCCCGACTCCCCTCCCCCTTGGCCTTCTCCTTGGCCTTCTCCTTCGTCGCCGCCGCCGCCACGCTCTTCTTCCTCTTCTCCTCCTTGTCGCCCCCGCCCTTGCCCTCCTTGCGTCTCCGTCGGTCGCGGTCCTTGGAGCTCTTGGACGACTTGCGGCTCTTGCTGCCCCGCGGGGCGGCGGCGGCGGGCAGGGCGATGAGCAGGGGGGTCGGCGACCCCGGGGGGGAGGAGGGGGGCAGCGAGGGGGGCGGCGGGGGCGGCGCCGGCTGGGGCTGAGGCGACAGGGAGGAGGAGGCGGCGGGGGCGGGCCCGTTGCGGAAGCGCTCCTTGCGCCGGCTCACCAGCTTCCGCCGCAGGTCGCCGGCGCCCACCACCACGGCGTCGTCCTGCAGCGAGCCGTCCGCCGGCCAGGCGCTCTCCGTGCGCACCGACACGAAGCCGTCGCTGTCCAGCAGCCGCAGGACGCGCTCCGGCTTGGTGCCCACGGAGAACGGCCCGTCCGAGGGCAGCGGCGGCATCATGGCGGCCCGCTGGGCACCGCCGCCCGCCTCGTTGACCGAGGGGACGATCTCCCCCTCCTCGATCTCCGAGTGGTCCGAGAGGTCGCAGCCGCGCTCCCGCTGGCTCGCGTTGGGGGCCCGGTCCAGCCGCCGCCGGAGCGAGAGCTTGATGAGGGGCCGGGGGAGGAGGAGGGCGGTGGAGTCCGGGGGCGGCTCCTTCTTCAGCTTCTTTCCCGCTCCACCGCCGCCCCTCTTCCCCCCCCGCTCCTCCGCGCCGGGCCCCTCCTCGCCGTCCGACGCCGGCGAGCCCGTGGGGTCAAAGGGGTCGTATTTGTCCCCTTCGTCGTCGTCGTCGTCTTCGTCGTCGTCGTCCTCCTCCATGGCCCTCCCGTCCAGCTCCCCGTCCGTCGGGTGGAAGGGGTCGTATATCTCCCTGCAGCCCCGCTCCAGGGGCCGGTCGGCGGCCGCGCGGCGCCCGGGGCCGGGGCGGTCCGAGGAGGAGAAGGCGGAGCTGGAGAGGGACGGCACCGAGGCCGAGGTGGACGACACCGTGTCCCCGGACAGCCTGGCCCTGCCGCCGCTGCCGCCGTCCGGGGGGTCCTTCACGTCGTCGGGACAGCCCGTCGCCGTGGCGCTGGGACAGGAGGACACCGACGAGGGGGAGGAGGGCGAGGAGGAGGGGGAGGAGGGGCTGGAGGTGGGGGAGTAGGGAGGGGGGCTCTTTGCCACGTCCATGTGCCCATTTGGAGAAGGGGCCGAGGGCCTCTTCTTGAAGCCCGCGGCTGGTGATAAGTCCATGGGCCCCGGAGACAGGTGGCCCCGTGACCTGGAGCTAGGCGGTCAGGGCAGGGGGCCACACCTGAACAGATCAGGGAGGGACCCTAGGACAGGAAACATGAATGCTGCGGTTAACATCCATCCAACTTCATGCTCATCCAGTAATTTCCTTCACATATTTCTGCCACTGTTTCCTATGCAGTGACTTCAGCTTTCTATGGTTCAACCGTAATATGTCAATCTATTTACATTATAACCACGCACCATAGCGCAACAAGCGTACGTCAGGTGAATGGCGACATTCCTTTAATGAAGAGATTTCAAGATTACCTGTCTTCCTGATAGAAATAAATGGGCAAATTCGGGATAAAAGGTACATTCAGAGTTGATCCCTCCGCCTCAACACGCACCTAAAATTAAAAGCTGAAACAAAGAACCACATTAGTGTTTGATCTTCTATTCTGACAAACCGATTTTGCTAAGCCTTCTTATGCTTGCAAAAAGGGGAACAGTCGAGCCATCTTCCACGGCTTGTTCAGCTGTTATGTATGGATAGCAGAGCAAGAAAAGACGATCTAAAACTACAAAGTTCATTTTCTCAGGTAACTTGGTAAATGAGTGAGAAGGTTAATGAGCATATCCATTAATGTGGAGGGCTATTAAAACCCCTTTGGCGAGGGACGGCCAAAGCTGATACTGTATGATGTGATAGCAGGGACTGGTCCATCCCATCCCTGGTTTGAGCTGAGTAGGTTGACGCCGGTTCGGTATGCATCTTCGCATCCTTTACGTGTATTCATTAACCAACGTCCTTCTCATTTCCGTTTAGATGTAGAATGTAGAATAGGCAGTAAAGACCGGTCGTCCAGATGTAATAAGGGGATTATGAAGGCTAGGTTTTGAGGCTCATTTGACAGCAGCATACTCAAGGCACATTATTCAAAAAGATGAGGTGCATTGGATGCAACAGTACACATACACACCAATATGTCTCGACCAATCTCAAAAACAGATTTGGTTTAAACAAACTGAGATTGTGCAGCCTTGGTCAATCCATTCACATCAACATCCCCCACATCTAGAAATGAATTTACCCGGCTCAGTAAACCTCGGCGCTCGTTTATACGCCATTTAAAAAGGTTTGACGTCGTATTTTGTATTCTCAAGTTCATAATTGTAATATAATACACCATGCCAGGCAAAGCAGTGATTGTCCGTCTAGGTCGCTGGACAGCTGCATGGTATTTTGCCCCTTACTAGCTGCTAGCCAACATTAGCAGAATGCTAGCTAACTCCAGCTGCCTGCAAGCAGCACAGCATAATCCACAGAAATGCAATTACCTTCGGTTCTTTATCCGTTGTGTGGAATAAAATCCATTGTGTTCCGATCACGGTTGTTTCCTACGCGACACAGAAGTTACATTCAAAACCGAGTCATATGTTTTTCTTTTTAAAATCACAAAAAGAGGCCCATCCCATCAACGTCCGCCATTTTACTTTTCAGACACCACAAACCACGCCTCCCTCAAAGCCACACCCCTTTCAAACCTCAACCATTATAAAGAGAGGCAGAAACATGGACGGCAGAAAGTGAAGCGGCTGCCCAAAGCAGTGGTTGCCAAGCCAAAATCACGCCTCCTCTAAAACACGCCCACCTGTACACGACGCTACGGTGGCTGAGGAAGACAATAGACCATAGCGGTACGCAAACTCTTCTTAAACGTGCAGTGTGTTGATTTTAGTGCCATCTAGCGGAACGGACTTGGCAGAATGGAATAAAGTAACCATGTTTTAGGTAGTGTATAAAGCCATGAAATTGTCGTTGTCTTTAATGCAATCTGGATAAGACTGAGCTGCTCTTTGATCCACATTGGGTATCTCCCATCACACAATTCTGGAGCAGGGCCGAGCTCTCTGAGTGGCCAACGACGTGCGTCGCGACCTAGGTCGCATTGGTCGCGACGTAGGTCGCATTGGTCGCGACGTAGGTCGCTTTGGTCGCTGTGTTGGTCGCACGTCTGGCTGCCGTTTTCTCGTCTGGCTGCCGTTTTGGTCGCTGGCTGGCTCGGTCGCTCAAAGTCTATGGGCGGTCCTTAATCAGTTAATTTGCATGTTATTAACGGGTTTTTTGCGACAGTTGAAGTACCAGAAAGGGCGAAAGCTACTACAGCTCTTTATTGCTAATATTGTTTTAATATTTCTATATTGAAGTACAGTTTAAAATGATGAAATCGTTGGTCTATCAGTCTATCAGTCAAATAATGAATTTTATATCTTATATATAGCCTATATATTTGTTTTGTTAAATGTCATTAAGCCTAATAAGGTATATTATGCACAAAGCACTTCGTTATAGAGTGATGTATTAGTTATAATTAAGTGGTACAAGTGGTTGTGGCCCTAGGTTGGTAATCATCACAATGGCTGTTCGATACCCATCACGATCAGGTATATACTTGCCATTTTACTCAAACTCGTAATCGTAATCGGTCTCTTTCATTTGAACATTTTTGTATGATTTAGTACGATGGTATGATAATCATACGACGTAATGACGGGCAGCAACGCCTGGCTGGTATCGGCTGGCTAGCTGCGACGACAGGCCTGCCGCGCTGGCTGCCACTGTCCGCGCTGGCTGCCACTGGCCGCGCTGGCTGCCACTGGCCGCGCTGGCTGCCACTGGCCGCGCTGGCTGCCACTGGCCGCGCTGGCTGCCACTGGCCGCGCTGGCTGCCACTGGCCGCGCTGGCTGACCGACTAGGTCGCGACCATAAAAGCGTCGCGACCCTTTTGGCGGCAAATAGGTCGCAACCAACCAGAGGTATGGCTGATTGAGCGACCTGTGACAGCCAGCCATTGTCACCATGGCTGCTACCACAACCAAAAGCCTATGTTATCAGTTAACATCTCATTGAACAGAATAAATATAGGCTACGTGCGTCAGTGTAATAAAAACGTACATGCAATAATATATAGCTTAGATATTGATAGACCAATATGCCTTTTTATAATATAAAAATAAATAGGCCTTTTGGTCTATCCATCTATAATTAATTTTAAATTAACTTTGTAATACAGTGATGCGTATGAATTTGTATTGATTATATTGTAGCCTATAGCCTTTTCTTTTTTAAATGTCAAAGACTAATGAAATATCCCATGAAGCAAATTATAGTGTAATATAGTTCTATAAAAAGTGTAACGTGTCTATCATAAAAGCCACAGTTACACTTATTGATTATAAGTGTAACGATGCTTCCCTTGTTAACCACAGTGGTGTAAGTGGTAGCGATGCTAGGTTAGTATTCAAGAGTGCGTTGGTTCGAATTTAGTCACAATCAGATAGATTTGTGCTCTTTTAGTCAAACTTATTGACGCTGGCTATGGCTGGCTGCCACAGGTCGCTCATTCAGCCATACCTCTGGTTGGTTGCGACCTATTTGACGCCAAAAGGGTCGCGACGCTTTTATGGTCGCGACCTGGTCGGTCAGCCTGCCAGAGCTAGTGCCAGCGACCAGCGGCAGTTGCCAGCGGCAGCCAGCGGCTGGCCTGTCGTCGCAGCCAGCCAACCGACCCAGCCAGCGTCGCAGCCCGTCATTACGTCGTATGATTATCATAACATTGTACTAAATCCTGCTAAAATGTTAAAATGAAAGAGGCCGATTGCGTCAATAAGTTTGACTAAAAGAGCAAAAATCTATCTGACTGTGAATAAATTCATACCCACATCCCCTTGATAACTAACCTAGCATCGCTACCACTTACACCACTGTGGCTAACATGATGAACATCGATACACTTATCAACAGGTACACCACTGTGACTTCTATGATAGACACGTTACACTTTTTATAGAACTATATTACACTATAATTTGCTTCATAGGATATTTTATTAGTCTTTGACATTTAAAAAAGAAAAGGCTATACAATATAATCAATACAAATTCATACGCATCACTGTATTACAAAGTTAATTTAAAATTAATTATAGATGGATAGACCAAAAGGGCTATTTATTTTTATATTATAAAAAGGCATATTGGTCTATCAATATCTAAGCTAGGCTATATATTATTGCATGTACGTTTTTATTACACTGACGCACGTAGCCCATATTTATTCTGTTCAATGAGATGTTAACTGATAACATAGGCTTTTGGTTGTGGTAGCAGCCATGGTGACAATGGCTGGCTGCCACAGGTCGCTCATTCAGCCATACCTCTGGTTGGTTGCGACCTATTTGCCGCCAAAAGGGTCGCGACGCTTTTATGGTCGCGACCTAGTCGGTCAGCCTGCCAGAGCCAGTGGCAGCCAGCGCGGCCGGCAAGTGGCAGCCAGCGCGGCCGGCAAGTGGCAGCCAGCGCGGCCGGCAAGTGGCAGCCAGCGCGGCCGGCAAGTGGCAGCCAGCGCGGCCGGCAAGTGGCAGCCAGCGCGGCCGGCAAGTGGCAGCCAGCGCGGCCGGCAAGTGGCAGCCAGCGCGGCCGGCCAGTGGCAGCCAGCGCGGCCAGTGGCAGCCAGCGCGGCCAGTGGCAGCCAGCGCGGACAGTGGCAGCCAGCGCGGCTGGCCTGTCGTCGCAGCTAGCCAGCCGATACCAGCCAGCGTCGCAGCCCGTCATATAATTATCATACCATACCATCGTACTAAATCATACAAAAATGTTAAATGAAAGAGGCCGATTGCGTCAATAAGTTTGACTAAAAGAGCAAAAATGAATCAGCCCGTGGAGAGAATAGAACACCGGCCTTCAGGATCAATAACTTAGCGTCACTACCACTTGTACCACAGCTTGCGCCACTGTAGCATTGATTTCAAACTATTCCTCTTATATTAAAGTATAGCCTATCGCTCTATAACGAAGAACTTTGTGCATAATATACCTTATTAGGCTCAATGACATTTAACAAAACAAATATATAGGCTATATAAGATATAAAATACAATTAAATAAATTATTTGAATACGCCCCAAATTACAACTTATGTATTTTATTGATACTGATAGACCAACGATTTCATCATTTTAAACTGTACTTCAATATAAAAATATTAAAACAATATTAGCAATAAAGAGCTGTAGGTAGCTTTCGCCAGAGAGCATGGCTTTCTGTCGCAAAAAAAACGTTAATAACATGCAAATTGACTGATAAGGACCGCCCATAGACTTTGAGCGACCGAGCCAGACGAGAAAACGGCAGCCAGTCGAGCGACCAACACAGCGACCAATGCGACCTACGTCGCGACCAATGCGACCTAGGTCGCGACGCACGTCGTTGGCCACTCGAAGAGCTCGGCCCTACTGCAATTCTGTGCGACTGACTCTGACGGCAAGAAACCTGGTTTTGACACTGGATGGATAGCTGTCTTTCGCTACCAGAGTCGCTTCATAACCCACTCCTGGAGATGGTTGCTGTCTCTTCCTCACCTAGAAGGCACAGCATGTTTTTGTCCGGGCTATCGTCTACTCACGTTTTGATCACTGCACCTCCTTACGGGATGGTCTGCCTGCATGTGCCGTTTATCCAACCACCTCACCCAGCTCGTCCAGAATAAATCAACCAAGATGCTATCTACCTACCCAAGTTTTCCCACGATTCACCACTTTTCCGCACCCTGCACTGGTTTACCGGTTGCCGCTCAAATCCAATTTAAGTCTGTCCTTGCTCAACAATGGTGGCTCCCCACTGACATCAGAAGAGCTGGAACCCTATCCATCTTCCACTTCAGGCTTAAGACTCATCTGTTCAGTCATGCATCTTGGCCCCTGACCTTTTTCTTCCCTCAAATACACTAACAATTATTTTCTATCTCTTCTTTCTATAATGTAGCACTTATATCAGTCTGCTTATTTGATCAATTTTATGTAATAAAATTATTCTTGCACTTTTTGGGGTGTCTTCATAGTTGAATGCACGCACGTTATTAACAATTTATCAAACGGCAAGGGAAGCCTGGGAAATCGGATGGGATTTTTTATAAAACCAACTGTTGTCATATAACATAAATATAATAAAATAATTATTATATTAAAAGTATTCCAACTAGATGAGCCATTGATTTGGTTTCTCTCTCTCTCTCTCTCTCTCTCTCTCTCTCTCTCTCTCTCTCTCTCTCTCTCTCTCTCTCTCTCTCTCTCTCTCTCCCTCTCTCTCTCCCTCTCCCTCTCCCTCTCCCTCTCTCTCTCCCTCTCTCTCTCTCTCTCTCTCTCTCTCTCTCTCTCTCTCTCTCTCTCTCTCTCTCTCTCTCTCTCTCCCTCCCTCTCCCTCTCTCTCTCTCTCTCTCTCTCTCTCTCTTTCTCTCTCTCTCTCTCTCTCTCTCTCTCTCTCTCTCTCTCTCTCTCTCTCTCTCTCTCTCTCTCTCTCTCTCTCTCTCTCTCTCTCTCTCTTTCTCTCTCTCAGGCTATCCCCAACGCTGTCTTTCGCTGTCTCCAAAATGGAGGCTTTTCATGACATATATTTATGGGCCAAGTCACAATTAATTACTTAAATCCCAATGGATGGTTCACGAAATGTTAATTAGGAGCTTGCTTAATCATGCCCATTGAACGACCCCGCTGACCCCATCTTTGTTTTAATTACGCTTGTTACTATGCATCTATACATACAGGCCCCGATTTCTGCTCTAGAAAAAAGGAAACCTGTTAATCCTTCCAGATTTACCATCTAGTCAGAGTATTTATTAAGCAAGCTTCAGCATTGAAAGGGGACGTATTATACCACCCGGTTTGGGTGTGATTGGCTGTTACAAGCCGTTTTGAAAATCGGCCTCTTTTGACATCACAAGTGGGCGTGTCAAACCTAGATGTGTGCCAGATAGATCAGTCTACCAGCCTAACCATAGGACTGTAGAAAATGTTACTCATCTATCCATCATGTATCTATGTGGACGTGCCCACTTGTAATGTCAGAAGGGGCAGATTTTCAAAATGTCTTGTAACGGCTAATCACACTCCACAAGCTGGTGGTGTAATATGTCACCTTAAAGGGGCAAGGAGGTAAGATTTAGCTGTTATTTGAGTGTACTTTGTTAAATTTGCCTAGTCACCCGTCAGCTATCCTATTAGCTATTGTAGTCGTCCATTTCAGAGAACAGGTTGCCACCATGTGTCTGGCTCCTGCTGCCCCCGTTGGACGGGAATAAAGTGATTTTCGGTACAGTGAAGACTGTTGGTATGGCGATGACGCTTAGATAGCGTCAGAAACAGCAGTCCAATCAGCACAGGCCATGTCATGCACGTCACATAGGACATACGCATGCACACGTCACACCTTCACAAGCACACGCATGCACAGAATAGGTGTACACTAAATTAGGTGTAGTGGGAGTTAATAACACAGGCTTGCTGAAATAGTCAAAGACCTTTATGTGGTGTAAAGACAGCTCAGCAAGGGATTCGATTTAGGCTGAATACCTTTCACATCAAGAATGAAATAATGGGAATGAAAGACATTACATACATATATGTTTAAATATTAAATTGAATTGTGCAAGAACCCAAGATCATTGCTTATTAGATGTTAAGCAAGTCTTATCACCCACATGAATCTGCTCAGGCAGAGCTTAATTAGCGCATGCTACCAGGAGACTGCATTCCTCTGATCAGTTCAGCTTTAATATTCACCATCCGGGTCTATTGGATTCTCCTGTATATGGAAAGGTAATATTTTCAATATCACCATGGCAACCAAGCTTTGGCAGATGGCATAACAACAAACAAAAGAAAGACCTGAATCAAGAGTAATCCTAAATCCTGATTGGTATTCTGCATGCAGGAGTTTCGATATTCAGGCATCTCAAGATGTGACACCAAAACAACCACCTTTAAACAAATGACGGGTGTGAAATCAACCACCAGCTTCAATATATATGTTATATAGACAGGAAAGAAAGGGAACTTCACCTGATCGGGGGACCTAGAGGGAGCTAGAGAGCTATTATATTATTATGTCAGCAGGAGAGTCGAACTGGGCACAATAGACCTGCCAATGCTCTGCTAGAATCTTTGCTCCACTGCTACTCAACGGAGCAAATTCACAATTTGTCTACTTAAGGAGAGTAGGCCTCCAACAAAATAATACCCCCCTTCCCGCCCAGAGAGAGTGAGAGAGACAGAGAGACGGATGTATACATAGTGAGGCCTAGAGAGAGATATTCATATACTATGGATTGTATGAAGGGAGGCCTCGCAGGTATTTTTGTGTACAAGTGGCCACCCTCAGAGTCTGCAGTCCAGTCCATGCAGTGCTCTGTGGCCCGGCCCGTTGCCGAACGCAAAACCCAAGGCATTAGAGCTGAGCTCATCCATGATGATGAATTAGATTTCAATACCGATGAGCCGCGTTAATCCTGCAGGGTTTAGAAGGGTGAGGGACGCAGAGCGAGCGACACACACAACGTGTCTTCGAATCGAAGGATAGAGAGGTGGCGCGTTAAAGGCAGGAGATGCGCGTGTAGAACACTTCCATCGAACCCGTGGCTCACACAGCTCCCGGAGTCAGACCCGTCAGGAAAACACCAAGCCGAAACAGGTGTTAGTGACAACTTTGCCTTTGTTTGCGACCTTTATCACTTAAAGGTGCTGTGGGTAAGATTCAACACCTATTTGATTGTAATGTTTCAGAAATGGCACAGCCATCTTTCCGCTGATTAGCGATTCAATTATTTGAGGTGACTGTGCCTGCCTCTATATGGGGCATATATATGATATTATTTACGGTTGTTTTGTTTAAAAACCCTGCTCTCCTCTGTTCTCTCTCTTTACAAATGTTTAGTTTGACCCACAGCAACTTTAGAGCATGTGCACGTTACAGCCCTTGTACACTACCAACATATTTTTAACGTATTCTACTTTTTTTTTTGCAGCTTTAGGCATGGCACCCAACGTAGAGAGGATTCTCCAGTGCATCGACCGAGGGGACCAGGAGAGTGTCCAGACGCAGCTGGCCAGCTACAACACTGTGGTAAAGACTTCAAGTGCTGTTATCTTGTCGTGCCTCTGTCTTCTCAGCCGCACATCTTGGCCTTGAGGGGAAGTTACGTAAAGTGTGGTCGTGCATCATTGTGCAGTGATGTGACGGAGGCAGAGCAAAGCATGCTTGAAGGCCTGCTCATTTCTAAAAGATGATGCACGCAGCCGTGTTTGTTTTCTACCTGTAGATGGCAGCCGTGCAGAGTTTGCAGTGTGAGTTCACCGTGAACTGTGACAACTTTCTTCTCTCGTTACCCCCACCCCCCCCATCCACAGTACGCAGAGTGCTTCTTCTTCAACGTGGAGGAGTGGGAGAAGCGAAAGGTCGGGCTAGGAGACAGAACTAACGTCCTCCACCAAATGAGCCTTCCCAGAGCTCCTCACCTCCTGTTAGGCTACGGGCTGTTGTCACTCGCCCCTGCCTCTTCCCTTGCGTTATTAGGCCCTTAAATGTCACACTCTTGTTTTTTTCCTCCTATTATCTTTGCCATTCGTGTGCCGACATAAATTTTTTTGCCTGCATGTTTCCCCTTCTGCCATGTGTTTCTTTCCTTCCTTCCTTTTTGTGTCTCACTCTTTCTCTCTCTCTCTCTCTCTCTCTCTCTCTCTCTCTCTCTCTCTCTCTCTCTCTCTCTCTCTCTCTCTCTCTCCCTCTCTCTCTCTCTCTCTCTCTCTCTCTCTCTCTCTCTCTCTCTCTCTCTATATATATATATATATATATATATATATATATTTGATCGGCTTTTCCTTGTCCTTGTAACAATAGCTTAGAACAACCTGCTGATCAATTTGTAGTCCACTCATCCATCTGCTACCCTCCCCTCCAAAAATTCTACCTATCATTGTCATCTGTTTTCATTCCCCTGCATTACCCTCTCTCTCTCTCTCTCTCTCTCTCTCTCTCTCTCTCTCTCTCTCTCTCTCTCTCTCTCTCTCTCTCTCTCTCTCTCTCTCTCTCTCTCTCTCTCTCTCTCTCTCTCTCTCTCTCTCTCTCTCTCTCTCTCGCTATGGCTCTCTGTTGTTTTCCCTCCTCTCTCTACGAAGCTTGCCACATTGCACCTTTTAACAGTATTTCTTCTTCTCTGGCCGGGTTTGAACCCATCTGTCTTTGTTTGGAGGACTACAGCAACAAGAACTGGACGAGGTAAGAACAAAAGGTGTTTGTGAAAACAGGTGTGTGTGTGTGTACACACATCTCTCTCCACAACACTATACCAAAACAGATAGAAGCTCATGCGCATGGCAAAGCTTATTGTTCACACCCTGACTCAGCATGTCCTGCTCATCCAGACTGACCTTTCAGATATCCCATCAGCTTTAGTGCTACTGTATGACGTGTGTCTCCTAAGGTTTGTGGTTGCACCGTATTGACAGATTGCTAAACTACTTCATAATTGCAATCCACGCATCATTCTTCCTCATACTGCAGCACGGATCAAACTGTGCTCTGTTTTGTGTTATCAGATTTCGTTTTCTGATTTCTTTTTAAAATTATTTTCTTACAGTTCAGGAAGAACAAAGTGCGAGATTATGTCCCCGAGTCCGACTCTGACTTCGACTCAGGCTCTGATGAGGCAGACCCTGATCTCCTGCTACGACAGGTAGTCTGTGTGTGTGCGTGCGTGCGTGCGTGCGTGCGTGCGTGCGTGCGTGCGTGCGTGAGTGCGTGTGTGATCTATAGATATTTGAACCATTTCTGTCTCAATGTCATCCATCATTGAGTAGTTCCCCTCCTCACAGCCGTGCAGCCATCGCCACACACACTCTGCCGAGTGTGTGTGGCGATGGCTGGCCTGGCTTTCATGCTTAGACCAGCCGCCGTGCACACACACTCCCACACACTCCTCTCCGTCTGCCTGCTCCCCACTCACTCCTCCTTCTCTCCCGATCCGCGACGAAGAGGCTGGCGGCGGCCCTGCTGTGCTTCATCGGCAAGCAGCCGCTGCGGCCGGGGGTGCTGTCGGCGTGCCTGCGCACCCTGCGCATCCTGTCCCGGGACCGGCAGGCCCTGGGGCCCCTGGTCACCGACGGGGCCCTGCTCACGCTGGCCGGCCACGGCGGCATCTGCAGCGCCCCCCCCGTCCACGAGGAGGAGGAGGAGGAGGAGGAGGAGGAGGAAGAGCAGGCCATCGTCTATGCAGTAGAGGACGATGAGGTGGTCTACCACGACGCCAGCGGCTGCCTGGCGCCCGCGGAGGCGGCGGCGGCGGCGGGCGACGGTGAGGCCTGGGGGCCCGACGGCTGGGGCAGCTGGGAGACCACCAGCGAGGAGGAGGGCGGCGGCCCGGCCTGCTGCAGCGTGGACGTGGTGGTGGAGGCCGGGAGCCCCACACCCGAAGGGTCCCCGCCCGCCACGCCTCCGTCGGACCCCCGCCGGAGCCCGAGGAGCCCGAGGACCAGGGGGGCCGGCGGCGCGGGCGGCCTCCTCCTGGCCCGGGGCAAGAAGGACGCCAGGGAGGACCGGAGCGAGGGCGGGGACCCCCCCGAGGACGGGGAGGTGTGCCGGAAGGAGGCCATGAAGACCCTGTGCAACGTCATCTACAACAGCCCCGAGGCGCAGGACAGGGCGAGCGCGCTCAGGTACCGACCGCCGCACCCTGCCTCCTGTTTGGGCCGGTCTGAGGGTCACTAAGCCCCAGAACCGTCTTGTTCTCTGCACCGTTTCATTATCGTTGAACCCCCCCCTCCAGGCTTCTCCCAAGGCTGTCCCAGAGGCTGAAGCTGGAGATCCACACCGGGGAGCCCACGATTGTGCAGTTCTATGAGCTGAGACTGCTCTTTCTGTTGACGGCCCTGAGGCCTGAGCTCAGGAAACAACTGCAGCAGGTGAGTTAGAAGTCGTGGCTTTAAGGCCCAATCCCATTTCTACCCCTTCCCCCTCCCCCTTACCCCTCCCCCTTACCCCTTCCCCTTACCCCTCCCCCTTACCCCTTCCCCTTACCCCTCCCCCTTACCCCTCCCCCTTGTTTTGAAGGGGTAAGGGGAAGGGGTAAGGGGAAGGGTTAAGGGGTAGAAATGGGATTGTGCCTTAAAGAGCCAGTGTCAAACTGCGACTGTATTTGACTCCCATGACGCCATAAGCGCCTAACCCATGTGTGCCTCTTTGGGCACAAAAAGAAGATTGGGTTTGATCATGTTTCGATAACCACTTCACATGCATGGCTGATTTGGAACTCATCATGGACTTATTTTCTATTTTTCTAACAAATTAATTTCCATTAAAGTGCCGTACAATAGGATTTAAATAACTTAAAAGAACAAGAATATAACCCACAACAACAAACCTACGGGGAAAATGTCAACCATTATCTTAATATACATCCGAACGTCAGCTAATAAACCCATTCTCTGAGTTTAGTGCAGGAGCTTCCATAACGGCCAAACGCACTCTCAACCGTCCCCAGGAGGATGGCTAGCTCTTTCTTCTTCAAGTTATTTCTTGACAACCTAGCAAGTATTTCCTTGCCTTTTAAACGACCTCATGGTTAGGGGGGTGTCCTGTAGAGCGGGCAT
The DNA here is from genome assembly GCF_902167405.1 of Gadus morhua. Lineage (NCBI taxonomy): Eukaryota > Metazoa > Chordata > Actinopteri > Gadiformes > Gadidae > Gadus > Gadus morhua. The sequence continues at coordinate 26,750,064 of NC_044049.1, read as the reverse complement.
GTGAAGCCTTCTGAGTCTTACAGGGCTACACAAACTAAAGGGGGTCCCTTTGACTAATGTCCCCTCTTGCTTCGCCCCTCCTAGGAGCAGGGCGTGGCTACGCTAACGGCGGGCCTGAAGCAGTGTCTGGCCGTCCGGCGGGGTGAAGACCACGAAGAAGAGCTGGGTGAGCCCGGCCGGACGCCCCCCCCGGTCCCCAGGGAGGCCTCGGAGCGCGCCATCGAGATCCTGAAGACCCTCTTCAACATCACCTACTCCTCCCGCCGCCAGCAGCCCGACGAGGTCGGCCCTGGGGGTCCGCGGTGGTCAGAGTTAAAGGGGCCGTAGGTTGATTTAAAGGGGCGATGTTATGCCACCGGGTGAGAGTCTGATTAGCCGTCACAAGCTCGTTTTCATGCTTTATTATAGAGGGAGATAGACAGGATGGTACGCAAGATAGCTGTTAGTCTTTTCCTGTGTTTTAGTGACATCACAAGTGGGCGTGTCAACCTAGATGTATGATGGATAGCGAAGCAACGTTAGCTACAGTCCACTGGGTGGGATGGTAGACTGATCTATCCAGCACACAGCATACGTCTACGTGGACATGCCCACTTGTGATGCCACTAAAGCACAGGAAGAGGACGGTTTTCAAAAGGCTTGTAGTGGCTCATCACACTCACACCTGATGGCATAATGTCACCCCTTTATGAGCTGAGACTGGATGTTCAGTTTGTAAGAAACAGCATAGCGATCCGTCAGCTATTATTGAGTGAAATATACTCTGAGGATATGTTACGAGTTGACTGCTCCTGTCTCTGTATGAGATTATTTCTATTTTAGACCAACTTATTTTGACCAATCACGGGAGGGATTCCCTTATTGGCACAGGGAATACAACTTACCTGTCAATCAAAGGCGTCTGAACTGCAACCCCTTGCTCGATGGCAGACAGGGAGGTAGTCGAGAGGGTTTCTCTCTCGTTTAAAAGTTAAAAGTTAAATCTTAATTCTCACACCTTTAAATGTGAAAGGGAAAGTCGAAAAAGTTACCAACTGTGAAAAAAATAATTTGGCACTGCTGTTTTACAACTAGGCCTACGCCCACATTGAATACTTCATTGATGGTTAAGCATCTGCTATAAAATTGTCAAACTATAAATAATTGAGTCTCTGTCATAATGAATGACAGGAGGATGCTGCTCTCTATCGTCACCTGGCGGACATTCTCCGGCTGTGCCTCCTGCAGTCCTACGAGGACGAAGACCATTCAGAGGAGGTCCAAGGGTCAGAGAAGCTTGTTTGGCTGACTTGTCTGACTTAACATGCACTGCCATCTCAAGCAACAACACAGATATGATGTTGGTTAAACCTTACCTACAATATCTATAACCTCTTCACTGCCGCCTCCTTTTTTGATCACTTCTAGAGACATGTCTAAGTACATCAATGTATAACTCAGTACCTGTGACGACCGCATTCATGACAGTGGTATGACTGGAAGCGTATCACCTTGTTGTTGTGTATCATTGGTGTTCTGCTCATTTAACGAGGAAACGCAAAAACACTAAAACAAAGCAAAAGCGCGTCCACCCCTTGTAACGAGTTTGTGTGTGTGTGTGCTAAGAGACAAACATTACCTTAGTTACCGAGCTCACCGTTACCGTGACGTCGCCCCCCCCCCCCCCCCCCCCCTCCACAGGCACACGGTGAACGTGCTGTCGGCCCTGCCCCTGCAGTGCCTGGACGTCCTGCTGTCGGGGGCCCCGGGCGAAGAGGGGGGGGTCAACATGGACTGTGTCCAAGCGCTGCTGCTCTTCATGGAGAAACGCATCGAGCGGGTGAGGAGGCAGTGTGTGTGTGTGTGTGTGTGTGTGTGTGTGTGTGTGTGTGTGTGTGTGTGTGTGTGTGTGTGTGTGTGTGTGTGTGTGTGTGTGTGTGCGTGCGTGCGTGCGTGCGTGCGTGCGTGCGTGCGTGCGTGCGTGCGTGCACGTGTGTGTGTGTGTGTGTGTGTCTGCTCACCATGGGGGAGTTGATGGATGATGATGGTGATGATGATGAAGACAGTGATGGTGATGATGACAATGATGAAGATGATGGTGGGGATGATGATGAAGATGGTGATGAAGATGATGATGGTGATGATGATGATGAAGATTGTGATGATGATGAAGATGGTGATGGTGAGGAGGATGGTGATGGTGATGTGATGGTGATGATGATGGTGAGGAAGATGGTGATGATGATGGTGATGGTGATGATGATGAAGATGGTGATGATGATGACGATGTTGATGTTGATGATGATGGTGATGACGATGACGATGTTGATGAGGGCAACTGTGATGATGCCATCATCCTCGTGTTCGACGACGACGCCGAAAATGGAGATGGTTATGATGATGATGATGATGATGATGGTGATGATGAAGAGCCCTGTTCTCCATGGCCTGTCTCTGACACAGGGCCAGAAGCTGAAGGAGAAGCTCACGCCGGTGCTGAACCTTCTGACGGAGAGCTGCCGCGGGCACAGAGAGACCAGACACTACCTCCGTCACCAGGTGCCCCCTCCTCCACCACCACCCTCTGTAGAGGTCCTCCATACACAGATATATGAGTCACTCACTACACTTCAACTAATGCCCCCTCTTTCCAATCGCTCTCTAAAGATACCATCCTCGTATACACAGACGTATTATTCACTCACTACACCTTAATCAATTTCTCGTCTTTCCATCGCTCTCTTTAGATTTCATCCATGTAAGCATAGATGTATTAATCTCTCACCCCACTTCAATTTATATCTCAACTCTCTCCATCTCTCCGTATCAAACACAGGGCTGCAGACAGGGTTTTGGAAAATAGTCAGACTTCTCTCTCGCTCTCTCTCTCTCATTCCTGAAAGACACTCTGAGAATAATTACGGGCGAGTTCTCTCCTACACGGTAATCACAAGTGGCCCTGAGTGCGCTCAACGTGCATTGAAGGCTTGTAATCCTGACACTCGCAGACGCCTCCTTCCCCTATTACACTCCTCGTCTCCTGCGTCCGCGCTCTGGCTGGCGACAACGCCGTGTCCTCCAACTGTAGCAGCATCTAACAGTATCAGCTTATAGAGAATCATTCCTGAACATAGGAACACTTGATATGCATTGGATGGGTGAATCATATCATATATTGCATATCTTTAATTAGATCATATATGATTACAATATTCATAAATATTGCAGCATTTTTTATGCATAGTAATAAATATTATATACGTGTTTTATAATATGTTTTTAGATAAAGATATAATAAAGTATGATAGGTGAATTCGGACCAAGCCTCCAGGACTCCAGATGACCCCTGACCCCTGACCCCCCCCCCGCCCCAGATCCTGCCCCCGCTGCGCGACGTGGCCCTCCGACCCGAGCAGGGCCCCACCCTGAGGGGCCGGTTGGTGCGGCTCATGACCCACATGGACACGGAGGTGAAGCACTGCGCCGCAGAGCTGCTGTTCGTCCTCTGCAAGGAGAACGGTACGGGACGCTCACACGCAATAGCACAGAATTATCTGTACATAATATATATCTATATGTACGGAGGTGCCGTCGGTTCGATGAGGTTCCAGGGCTACACAGGTCACATTATACCTCTGTGATAAAGAGTTTCCTTGACGCACAATGTTGTTGGTAAAAACATATACACAATACAATACCACAACAGTCGAGTCACTTGCACAACTCAAGCCTCCCTCCAGTCTAGAACTCTGGCCCTCTTAAGGAGCACAAGAATGGCTGTGGCTCAATTAGCCTATGAGCCACAGCTGCAGACTATTACAGGGCTACCAGCCGGACTGGAACACGTGAATCTTTTAAAACATGTTAACACAGTGAAGATGCCATTCACATCTTCACAACCTCCAACACTGATACAAGGTAAAGCTTGTGTAATTATCAAGCCGTGAACCTCAAGGTTTACCGCAGAGAGGGGGAACCTGGCCGGTGCCATAACGGACAGACATGCTGCCTGACAAGCAGAACAATCGAAGACAAAATGGTTGAGCCTGAATGGTGTCACCAAGGCTACAGCCAAGGCCAGGACAGACTCCTTCCTTTGTGTCCTCCAGTGCCAAGGCCCACAGAGAAACGCTGTATCTCGAATCGGTTTGCGACGCACCCACTGCTGTTCAGCAGTAGTGGATTGTAAAGGACTATGCAATACCTTTAGCACTTGGATGTAAAGCTATCATATCTATAACATATTTTTAGCGGGGAAGACTTTGTCTCGAGACAACGTTTCCGGATTTACATATTTATATTCAAACACAGACAGTATATATATATATATATATATTATATATATATATATATTATTGCTGTCAAGCGATTAAAATATTTAATCACGATTAATCGCATTAATGTCATAGTTAACTCGCGATTAATCGCGATTAATCACAATTCTTTTTTCTATGCTAAATATCCCTTAATTTCTACACACACACACACACACACGGATACACACACACACACACACGGATATGTGTTTCTACACACACACACACACACACGCACGCGCGTGCGTGTGTGTGTGTGTGTGTGTAGAAACACATATCCGTCCCCCCGCTGCCCCCGTCCCGCCCCGCAGTGAACCGCTTCGTGAAGTACACGGGGTACGGCAACGCGGCCGGGCTGCTGGCGGCGCGCGGGCTGCTGGGGGGCCGGCCGGGGGCGGACCCGGGGGGGCCGCAGTACTCCAGCGACTCGGACTCGGACACGGAGGAGTACCGCGCGGCCAAGAGCCGCATCAACCCGGTGACGGGCCGCGTGGAGGCGGAGCAGCCCGACCCCATGCGGGGCATGACGGAGGCGGAGAAGGAGCGCGAGGCGCGCCACCTCATCGGCCTCTTCAACCGCCTCTCCCGGTGGGTGGGGGTGGGGGGGGTGTGTGTGTGTGTGTGCGCGTGTGTGTGCCGGTGGGTTGGTGCGTATGTGTGTGTGTGTGTGTGTCGGTGGGTGTGTGTGTGTGTGTGTGTGTGTATGTGTGTGTGTGTGTGTGTGCGTGCGTGTGTGTGTGTGTCGGTTGGTGTGTGTGTGTGTGTGTATGTACATGCATGTATATGTGTGTGTGTGTGTGTGTGTGTGTGTGTGTGTGTGTGTGTGTGTGTGTGTGCATGTATGTACATGCATGTGTGTGTGTGTGTGTGTGTGTCGGTGGGTGGGTGTGTGTGTTACTTTGGTGTGTGCGTGTGTCTGTGTGTGACTGTGTGTGATTGTTTATTTTTGGTTGCTTGTGTTTGTGTGTTACTGTGTGTCTTTGTGTGACTGTGTGAATGATTGTGGTTGTGTTTATTATTTGGTGTGTTGGTGTGTGTGTGACTGTGCGTGATCTTGTGTTTTTTCTCGTGTGTGTGTGTGCATTTGTTTATAAAGACATTCGCACATACACAGGTTCATGTGTGTACATGCACACGTCCTCACTAGGTATAACCACTAATGTTAATGTGTCTCTTTAACCTCTGCCCTCCAGGGAACAGATCATTCAGCCAATGGGAATGATGACGGATGGGAGACTAGCACCCATGTGTGGTCAGATCAGGAGCGGCACCGTGGAGGAAGAGGAGGAGGAAGAGGAAGAGGAAGGGGAGGACGAAGAGTACATAGATCAGTAGCATTAGAGAGGAAGAGAAAGACTGTTGGGGAAGTTAAATCTGGTTGCAAACTATGTCAAAATAAATTCCCGAAAACAGACAGACAAAGAGACAGACAGCAAGAAAGACATTCAGAAACCAATGACAGAAAGAGAGAGAAATACAGCAGACGTGACGATTTGAACAAAGGAAGACAGATATATATACAGCCTGACAGACAGACAGACGGACGGACTTGGCAGACTCATTTTATTTTTGATAGTCCTTTTTCATGTGCTTATAGACGGCATGCACCCCCACACACAGACACACTCACAGACACACAGACACACAGACACACACACACACACACACACACACACACACACCAAAATAAAACACACAATCACATACAATCATATGCACGCACACACAAACATGCATGTGTGCACACATAAACACACACAAAAAACACACACCACCATGCTTGTGAGCACACCAACACACACACACACACACACGTCCTTGTTTCCATTGTAACAGAACCCCCTCTACTGAGGTAGGAGTGGTAGACAGGCAGCAGCCCCATTCTGAGCCAGGAAGAAAAGGAGAGAAAAGGAAAGCCTGTGGACAGAATGTACTACTTTCCTTCTCACCATGGCAACCAAAGCATTGCTCCCCTCTACGTTTTCTGAGATTCTGCCTGCTACTGACAATGAATAAATACCACCACTTATACCTTCAAGGGTGTGTTGCGATTTGATTCAAGGAGAGGCACAGACATTCTGTGATTCTGTGTGTGTGTGTGTGTGTGTGTGTGTGTGTGTGTGTGTGTGTGTGTGTGTGTGTTAGCGTGTGTGCGTGCGTGCGTGTGTGTGTGTTTCTTTGTGTGTGTGTGTGTCTGTGTGTTGTGTATCATCTTGGTCTTTTTTTCCTTACTGGTATTTCCGTCTACCAAAAAATCCATAATTGCCAGTGACCGGGTTTTGAAGAGCCTTCACCTTGTTGCAATGTTTGAAAGCTCTTCACATGTGTATGTTGGTATTATTTCATTCAATCATAGGTAAAAAATTATCTATAGATTGAGTGAGCAGCAATTTAATGACAACTCCATTCAGGTGTATTTTAAATTGGTTCTACTCTAGGAAAAGTATTTTTCGTCTTGTAAGTAGCAAACTAAAATATGTTTTGGTCGTCGTGACTGTTTTGTAGGCTTGAAGGTTCGATTTTTATCCCATTACTTCTCTTAAAATAATAATTTGGAATTAAATGCATATGTTTGTTGAAATAGAACGCAAGGCCCTCCGTTTTGGTTTATCTAATATTGTTTATATTAATTTATATTCTAGTACCTCAAATGATGTTGTTATATATTCCCTCACGTTATGATCTACCATGGTCCCTCACATTGTGATGTACTATGGTCCCTCACATTGTGATGTACTATAGTCCCTCACATTGTGATGTACTATAGTCCCTCACATTGTGATGTACTATAGTCCCTCACATTGTGATGTACTATAGTCCCTCACATTGTGATGTACTATAGTCCCTCACATTGTGATGTACTATAGTCCCTCACATTGTGATGTACTATAGTCCCTCACATTGTGATGTACTATAGTCCCTCACATTGTGATGTACTATAGTCCCTCACATTGTGATGTACTATAGTCCCTCACATTGTGATGTACTATAGTCCCTCACATTGTGATGTACTATAGTCCCTTACACTGGGATGAACTGTATTTTTCATCCTTAAAGCCCAGATTGCGGCTTTATTTCTGCAAATAGGATTCCGCTTTGTTTGTTCGCTGTAATTAGTTTTCATTATTCTTTGGCCTGACCAAACTCCCAGAGGTAATAAAACAAAAACAAATTTCATTTAGCTGTGATCTGAATATATATATTCCTCTGAAGGAATCCTGTTCATTTACAAACAGCCCAGCAGCTATGGTACATCGTCTTTCAATCGACTGGCAAATATTAGATATGTTTTGCGCTCCGTAACTTGGCAACAAGCATGACGCACACACATGCACACAGGCACTCATAAAAACACACACCAACACACATGTGCACACACACACACACACACAAACACACACGACCCACACCGACACACACAGTCCCTCACTCTCACACACACACACACACAAACCCCCACACACACACACACACACACACACACAGACACAAACGAACAGAGAAGGGGAGATGCCTGCTGCAGTTTGCTGTTTCCCAAATGTGCTGTCTAATAGTGAATAAAGGATGATGGTTATGATTATGATTATGTCGTCCCGTGCTCTGGTATTAAGAAGATAAAGAAGAGTCAGCGGTTCATTTCGCCTCACAAAGCAACCAGTCCCGATCTGCACAGGAACCGAAGGCATGAGGGGCAGAGCAGGAGAACGGCCTTCGTTCACATAGAGGCCGTTAAACAGCAGACTTTAACGACACCAGTTCTGTTTGTCTTCTCTCTCATCTGACACACAGAGTGAGATCTTCCCCGACCATAAAATATTTGACACCTGTTATTTAGGATACGAGCATATTCAACATTACCACTGAACAACAAATATATTGACCTGATTTCAACATGAGTAAGTGAAATGAGATGAGGCACACAGGCATTGGCTTATTCATGGTCATTTCCATCGTTTTAACGGATTTATTTCCTTTTTGTCAAATACAGGAAGTTCATGTACAGAAATGGAACTGGGAATTTAGAGACTGAAGCAGCTGTACAATATTTACAGGTCAAAAACCAAACAAAAGATTTGCATGAGAGTTTACACAAAGAAGTTAAACTCCCCGAAAATAATATTAATAACAATAACAATGATGATCATAATGGACAACAAACAGATAAAAAGGACAAACTGTAAACACAGACTTTTAACGCTTTTTAAATCATCCCACCGCCATACTTTTCTTTTAGAAATGGACGGCCAATTTAAGTTTTTTATTTTTTTTCCCAGACAAAAATCCCTTGCTTTCTCTCCTCTGTCACCGTCTTTTGGAGAACAAACAAATAAAGAACACAGATAGCATAGATTTAAATACATTATCCCCTCAATCTTTTTTCTTATTAAAGCTGACAGAAATGAGGGAATTCCTCGCAGTCCTGTGAGACCCTTCATGTCCCTTCTCCATCTTCAGTCTCTTTTTTTTTTACTTGACCCGCTAGACAACGTCTGGCAGGCGCCTGGCGGCTCATTTAATGCGCACCGCAATAAAACATTATCATTATTATTCAAAAATAATAACAGCAAACAATCCCACATCCGGGAGGGTCCTTTTTAGTTTTTTTTTAAGTTTTTAAAAATGTCCTTGTATAAATTATACAAACCATAGTTATTAATACATATTTATAGCGCTTAAATGTGTCGGTTTCTTGGTGTCGGTGTGAGCGCGTGTGAATTTGCTTGTGTGTCTGTCTGTGTGTGTGTGTGTGTGTGTGTGTATGTGAATGCGTGCGTGTGTGTATTTGTCGATACACATCTCAAACAACAATGAAAAAAAAAAAATATCTCTTCGCTTTTTTTTTTTTTAATCGTGCCAACCGAAGTCGCCGCGGTCCTCGTACGGGACCTGATACTCGTCATCACACATTCACTATTTTTTTTTTTTTATTGTCCGCAAAAAAACTTGCTGAGTCAGCGGTTCATGGCCTCTTTAATACTCGTACTCCTCTGCCAGGGACAGCCCCGCACCATCCAATAAATACTGCCGGATCGGATCGGGAGAGCTCATGTCTTTTCACAAGCCGTACTCCACCACCTCCACCTCCACCTCCACCTCCTCCTCCTCCTCCACCTCTCAGGCCTTCGCGCTCAGCGTGAGCAGCTCCATGAAGGAGGTGAAGAGGGTCTCCAGCCAGCCCTGGTTGGCCATGCACTGCTGCACCACCTCCTCCTGGCCGGGGTCCTCCTCCGCCGCCTGCTCGATGCTGTCCGTCTGCGGGAGGGGGCGGACGACGGGCAGGGTTAGACGCCACTCACCAGGGGGGACGGGGGGGGACGACGACAAGGGGTGGGCTGCAGGGGTTATGACACTGGGAGCCATGCTTACATTCTGCAACCGTTTGGGGAGTGGAGGCTACTGGAGTCTCGATTCCAGAAAGTCATCGGTTTACTCAGAGGGAAGTAAACACGCTCACATCCTGTTTAGACTTAGGGGTGGGGGGGGGGGGGTTAGGGGAGGTCACTGCCTGGTATGCAAATGGTCACACATGGTTTCAGGTTTCCATGATCTCAGTGAATGGGCGGCGGCGTAGCAACCATAGGGAGGCAGTTTACGTTGCCGGGGAGAACGTTGTAAATCACGTTTAATGATACCGTTTCTAAGGCGAGAGATCGAGGGGGTTTTTCGACGACGGGGATCTCCGTCTCTCGTGCAACTGTTACCGACATTCCACGGCATTGCGATTTCCCAACCGTGTGGCCAATCGAGGAGAAACTCAAAACACATGTGGCTCGAATCGCCTTTGAGGTACGTAAAGGTGGAATGTTTGAGGGTTGGCACGTTGCCATGTCGACCCGTGTCCATTTTGTCATCATTTTTGTCCTCATTATTTATGATTGTCATAATGAGAGATGCTGTATATGAGGCGTCCGAGAAGCTTTAAGATAATTTATTGAGAGATTATTGCAATAAGAACGTTAAATTGTAATAATTCTGGACTTATAGCATTTTTTTTAATATAATATTATTTTTGGATTAAAACATCTTTATATTTTTGAAGTAATTCTGGACCAAAATCAACATGCCATTTGTACATTTGTACTGTGAAGTTAATGTCATTACTTTTTCTATTGTGAAGCCGAAGCCAAATTTCCAGAAATGGACGATAGAGATCTACTGTGTGCGAGCGGATGGGCCAGTGGTGCGTGGGCGGGTGGGCCAGTGGTTCCCTACCTCCTTCTTGCAGTGCAGGAAGGTGTGATACTTGTAGTGGTGGAGCGAGTGGTACAGGCTGTACACCCGGCACGCCTCCGTCGACAGCTTGAGGTCCTGGGAGAGAGACCGAGAGGGAGAGACATAGATCCGTCAGTCTGGAAAGTCGCAATACGATGTGATGTACAAAGTCACATCTGTACAAGACGGCGACGCACAGTGAACATATTTTAATCGCACCCTCAAATTGGTTGCATTGAAAGACAGCATAAGTTCAGTCGAGAAAAGCAGCAAAATAAAATAGGAAGTTTAGGTGCCAGAGCTTTTATTTGAGTGTCATAAGTTACAAGTGCCATCACCATCTGTCAGCTATTCGAGCGGGAAACGCTCTGAGAACATCTCTTCTAGTGGACTGCACACCTGACTCTGAATGAGCACATTTAGATTTGTAACTGCTAGCTTAGCCGACCAATCAGGGGACCTCTCCCCGGATTGGTGCGCTCCCCGGATGTTTCCTGTCAATCACAGGTACGTGAATGCAACAATGACCGAGAAACATCGGGGAGGGCGGGACCAGCGAGGGTGCGGGACGTCCAATTGGTTGTTGAGCTTAAGAACCGGTCGCTCTTCTGTGCTCTTCTGTTGTCACGACTCCCAGATCGTCTTAGCATCTTTAATTCAACAATAAAGATGAAATAAAGCGTTCCGTCTGGGGACGAGAGACGGCGTTGCTCTTCGACGGGGGTCTCACCTGGGGTTTGGGCGCGCTCCGCTTCACGCGGTTCAGGGTCTTGCGGTTGTAGCCCTCCCCGCCCAGGTGCACCTTGACGGAGCCCGAGTCCAGGGGGTCCGCCGTCATCTTGGGGAACACGTGCAGGGTCTCCTGGGGACGAGGCAGGGGGCGGGGACAAGGTCAGGACGGGCCAATGGGAGCTCACACAGCAGCGCTCACACACTGAGGGGCTCTGAATCGTCCCGACGCTCGTCCGTACTCGTGGTGTGGGGTCAACACGTGCGTGTGTGCGTTTGTTAGAGGTGACTTAAATGCTCGAATGGTTTAATCCGTAGAAAAGACAGGCTGTGAACCGGAGCCCACTTGTTGGTTTACCTGGTGCTGGGCGTTCATGTTGGCTCTTCTCACCAGCCTCCTCTTCGTCTCGTTGAGCAGGCTGTCGATCTTCCTCATGGGAGGGAGGTACAGCTCGTCTGAGGAACAAGCAGCGGCTCAACGGATAAGAACCAACGAGGGAGAAGCCATCACAAACATACTAACCTGAAGAGTGGACTCAACAAAGCTAAAACAGAACTAAATGAACTGAAGTACACGTAGCTAAATAAACATTACAGAACAATAAACCAAGAAATACGTGACTAACTAAATAACTAACTAACTACCGAGCTAACTAACCCAACCTTGATTAAATAATACAAAACAAGTGTTTCCCATCCAGGGCCGCAGAGTCACGCACACACACACATCAACACACGCACACACACACACACAAACGCACACAAAACACCCAGACACACAAACACACACAACAACGCACACGAAACACCCAGACACAACACACAAGCATGACCACCTCACACAGACAGAAGGAGCTTTCTACAACATGGTCCCCCCCCCCCCCCCCCCTCACCGTGCGTGTCCTCCAGGGCCTGGATCATGTCGGGGTCCAGAGCCGTGCTGACCAGCATCTCCACGTAGCTCCGGAACCTCTCCCTCATGGCCCGGCTGTTGAGCCCGCCGCGCAGCGCGCCTGGGGGGGGGAGGGGCTTTAATACAAACGTGCTCACGAGTGATGTCAGCTGACCAGTAGATCAATGTTCCCCAAACCATCGCGACCCGGTTCACAAAAGGCCTTACCCAGAAATCCTGAGGAGAACGAATTTGTTTCATGTTTACTGCCACTTCCTCACCATATATGGTCTTAAACCAGCCGTTTCAAAGGGATAAATTAAAACTTAGTTCTATGCACGCGTTATTAAGTACATAAAACACAAGTTAAGTGCCAGATACTCATTAAAGGTGACACATTGTACCACCAGGTGCCGTTACAAGACCTTTTGAAAATCGGCCTCTTGTGACGTCACCAGTGGGCGTGTCCACCTGATGCTGGATAGACGAGCATCGTTTGCTCGGTTTTCTTGGTAATCCCACTCACACCGGGTGGTATAATAAGTCACCTTTCAGATCAATACTTTAGGATCCTGTTTCCTGTGTGATCAATACGTCTGGATACGAGCAGCGGGAGTTCTGTTGTGTGCTGTTCTGTGTGTGCTGTTCTGTGTGTGTGTGTGTGTGTGTGTGTGTGTGTGTGTGTGTGTGTGTGTGTGTGTGTGTGTGTGAGTGTGTGTGTGTGTGTGTGTTTGTGTGTGTGTGTGTGTGGTTGTGTGTGTGTGTGTGTGCGTTCGCTCCCTGCTGACCTTCGTCGTCGCTGGCGCCGTCGGCTGAGGAGGAGGAGTCCGAGGAAGAGGAGGGCACCTCCTTCAGCCACTTCTTCCTCTTCTTGGGCGGGGGCTCGGCCTTGTCCTTCAGCCCCCGGGCCCTGGAGGGCCGCTCCGTCACCTTCTCCGCCTCCCTCTTCTCCCCCTTGGGCTTGCCGCGCTCCCCTCCTCCTCCTCCTCCTCCTCCTCCTACGCTCTTCCTCTCCTGGGAGGCCTGCCGCTTCCTCTCCCTCTCCTCCCGCTCCTCCCTCTCCTTCCTCTCCCGCTGCCTCTCCTTCTCCTTCTGCTCCTTCTCCCTCTCACGGCGCTCCTTCTCCTTCTCCAGCTTCTCCTTCTGCTCGCGCTCCTTCCTCTCCCTCTCCTTCTCCCGCTGCTCGCGCTCCTTCCTCTCCCTCTGCTCGCGCTCCTTCCTCTCCCTCTCCCTCAACGACCGCTCCTTCTCCTTCTCCTTCTCCCGCTCCTTCTGCTCCTTCTGCTCCTTCTCCTTCCGGTCGCGCTCCCTCTGCTCCTTCTCCTTCTGCTCCCGCTCTTTGTGGTCCCTCTCCTTCTCCCTCTTCTCCTTCTGCTCCCGCTCTTTGTGGTCCCTCTCCTTCTCCCTCTTCTCCTTCTGCTCCCGCTCCCGGCGTTCCCGCTCCTTCTCCTTGCGCTCCCTGTCCCTCAGCTCCCTCTCCTCCCGCTCCTCCCGCTCCCTGGCCTTGCGCTCCCGTTCCCGCAGCTCCTGCTCCTCCTTCTCCCGGTCCTCCTTCTCCTTCAGCTCCCGCTCCCGCTGCTCCTTCAGCTCCCGCTCGCGGAGCCGCTCCCGCTCGTCCCGTTCCACGCGGGGCGGGGTCTGGCTGAGCGCCGTGGGCGGGGGCTTGGGGAGGGACTGCCGTCTGCCAATGAGAGGAGGGGAGCCACGTCAGTCAACAGGGGTAAGACGGGGTTTCACACTCAGAAGAATTCATCTTTAATAATCCCAAAGGGTCATGGTTGTTCCCGACAGACCCTTTGCAAAGGGTCGTTAAAGGTGACATATTGTACCACCAGGTGTGCGTGTGATAAGCCATTACAAGCTGTTTTGAAAATCAGCCTCTTCTGACATCACAAGTGGGCGTGTCACTCATCCAGTTGGACACGCCCACTTGAGGCGTCAGAAGAGGCTTATGGTTTTCACCTTCAGTCTGCTACCCGGTGCCCGGGTGCATGAGAGGAGCCGAGCCACGGCGGTGTGGTCGTTGTGTTGTTCTCACCTCAGTGTGAGACCTGCTCTGTGCCATGGCTTCCTGGAGCACACGCGCACATAGTCCTTCTTGTTGACGTTCTCCAAGAACTTCACGTATAACCGTTGGTATCGCATTTTGGCATCGCCAAAGTAACCAAGGTACTGCGGGAGGGGAGATAGAGAGAAGAATGAATTACTGCTCGGTATTTGAGACACACGCATCGTGAGTCTTGATGATAAATGACTGACCTTAGTTTGTACTGAAACAACAGTTTGGTGATCGTGTTTCCTGGTTGTTTTTTAAAACCACTTTCCTGCTTTTTATACCTCCCTGGCATACTTTTATTTTGATATTCTTCGAAGAATTACCTACTAAACCCCTCCTTCATACTTTATGATAGAAAAATAATTACAACGTTATGTGCCTTCCTATCAAAACCTGTATGGAATTGTAACAAAACATTTATACTATTTATCCTTTCAAAGTAATTCAACTTTAAACCCATAAATTAGCATATACGCACAGGATTTTTCTCTGTTCTGGAATTTTCTAAGCAATGGTATTAACACTTTTTACAAGAGAAACGTAAAATGTTCTCCACAAGCACACACTGAAATCTATAAATCTGTTGAAAACATACTTCATACTTTATATGAGAAATTCATTCTTTACTGTCTACCTTACTGTACAAACGGCCTATACATCGTACTATTCATACTTTTTAAATGATTATACCTTTCAACCAAGAACACTATAAAAAGAAATATCCCAGCAATATCCACACAGAGCACCATAGCAACCAACTAGCACACCCTAGCAACTATCTGAAACACCCTAGCAACCACCTAATTAAATCCCAGGAACCACCTAGAACAAGATAAAGACCCAAAGAGAACACAATAGACACCACCCAGAACATCCTAGCAACCGACGAGAACACCCTGGCAACCGCCCAAAGAACCCAAGAAGCTACAGACAACATATATCAGCCGCCATAAAGCTACAGCCCTACTATGCTTCAATCTACGGTACATTTCTACAAGTACTGAAGACGTAATTTTCATAATTTTTTTATATGTAATTTCAGAAAAAATTGCAGGGTAAACCCTGCAATTTTTTCTGAAATTACATATAAAAAAATTAAAGAATTACGAAAATTACGTTTTTGCGGTAAACCCTGCAATTTTTTCTGAAATTGCATATTAAAAAGTACATATTCAATCAAATACCAGGTGCATCTCAAACGCTGTATCTATGAGCATAACGAAACACCTGTTATTTTGCAGTATTTGAAAGAGGCTTATGGAAGACTGATCATTCCCTTTAGGAGAGCAGCGGCAGCCTACAGTGCTTCACGGCGTGGGGGAATGGACGGCTGCCAGTCAAAGCCCAGCGCTGTTACTCACGTTGCTGGTGGCACAGAACTGACGCTGTCCGTCTTTGATCTCAGGGCTGAATTTCTGCAGCAGAGCCTTCTGCACCCTCCAGATGGGTGGAGGCTCACGGCCAGTCTGCAGAGCCAGCTGGGAGACACACACACACACACACACACACACACACACACAGACAGACAGACAGACAGACAGACAGACAGACAGACAGACAGACAGACAGACAGACAGACAGACAGACAGGCACACACACACACACACACACACACACACACACACGCACACACAAAATAGCTGTAAGTCAACTTGGCAGCAAAATACATAGCAGTGATATGGAGGGATTTGATCCTGATCCAAATCTGAACTTCAATGTTTTAAAGACGCAGCATCCAGTGTAAATGTGGATTCAAATGGCCCTCTACGGGTTAAATGCGTGCTATTAAATGGTTCATTTTGCAATTGGGTTAGCAGGTAATGTCAATTTAAGTTTCTGACTGCATACCCCTAAACCTGATGGAAGTAAGTGGAGTTGAGAAGCAATTACAGTACTAATAAAAGTGTCTTCACTGGCACCAGCAGGGTGACCAGATGAAAATATAAAAGGTTTTACTGGTATACAACAGTAATACACTGTTGGAATAAAACCAACGGCATCTTTTGGGCATTGAATCAGATCGGCTACACATATACACACCGAGCGACACCGAGCGAGACCAACACATGTCAACACCATGTCAGGGAACAAAGTGTTCCCTATTCCTGACCATTTACCGGGGCGGGTATTTTTGTGAGACAGGGTGACAAATGTGTTTTTAAAAATGAAAGGAACGTGGAGGCATGACCTAATAGCCCTGAACGTGACACGGGCTGAGAGAGGTATGGGAGATAGAGGGGAGGGCGGAGCCTATATGGTACGCTAGGGCTGGGCGATATGACGATATATATCGTGTGATGATATAAAAATGTCTATCGTTTCATATTATGCTCTATCGTTTACATCGTCTTGTCGCAGATCACACTCTTCACGGTAATATTTTACGTCATTTGGACGCCGCCTTACATTCTCCCACACGGCACACGAAGGCAACACAAACAAACATGGAGGAGAGTGAACGGGACAACTCTGAGCAGGAGAAGGACGCCCACGACCAGCCTAGACAAGGTGAGCTCGTACCTAAAAGAGGGGCTACGAAATGGGCCTTTCCATGTGGTCACTTTATATAAACTATTTCTTCATTGAATTTACAGAAAATGTGCTAGATCGTGATATATATCGTGATATATATATCGTGATTTATATATCGTGATATATATCGTGATATATATTGTGATATATATATATCGTGATATATATCCTGATATATATCGTGATCGGGATATGAATGACCTGTATGGGGGTATGATGTTTTGGTCGTATCGCCCCGCCCTGCACGCGCTCTACGGGCGCGCCAGCGGGGCGCCCCCTCTCCAGTTTGTTCCGGGCGCCCCCGCCTACCTTGAGCGTGCCGATGTCCTCGGTGCGCACCACGAACTCGTCGCGCTCCCTGAAGATCCCCTCGCCGCCGCTCTCGCTGTCCTCCTCCTCGCTCTCCCCGGCGATGGCGGCGTCCGCCTGCTTCTTGGCGAGGTGCAGCGAGGTGAGCCGCTGGGACGCCGGGGGCTCCTCCTCCGGCGTGGGCGGGGACGGGGGCGGCGACGGCGACGACGCCGCCGACGAAGAGGCCGAGGAGGAGGAGGAGGAGGCCGAGGGCGAGGCGGGCGGCGGGCGGTCGACCGCGGGACGGCCGGCGGCGGCGGCGGCGACGTCGGCCGCCGCCTCTTCGTCCTCGTCTTCGTCGTTGCGGTCCTCTTCCTCGTCCGGCTCGGGGGCGTCGGCCTCCGGGTCGAGCTCCGCCTCCTGCTCGTGGTCGTGGTCCTGCTCCGAGGAGGAAGGGGGCGGCGTGGCGGAGGGGGGGGGCACGGAGGCGGCCGCCGGCGGGACGGAGAGGGGGGAGGTGGCCCCGGCCGGGGGGGAGGCCGAGGGGGGCGGGGAGGAGCCCGCCACGGCGGCGGCGGTGGCGGCGTTGGCGGCCAAGGGGGCGGGGTTGGCGGCGGCGGTGGGGGGGGGGAGGGGGCGGGACCCTGCGGACCGGCCCGCGGGACCCGTCGGTGGGGGAGGAGGAACCGGGCTCGCCGTCCACCTCTTCTTCATCCTCCTCCTCCTCCTCTTCCTCCTCCTCCTCCTCCTCTTCCTCCTCCTCTTCGTCAGGCCTGGGGGGGGCCGGGGGAGCCGGCAAGGCAGCTGGCGGGGAGAGGGAGGGGGAGGGAGGGACGGGCGCCAGCACTGGGGGGGCGGACGGGGAGTCTGGGGGGGAGACGGAGAGAGGGGGAGCAACAAGGATGCAGAGAGGCTGATCAGTTGCCTGGTAACCGGAAGACGGCAACACGCTCAGTGGTACTGTTACTGTTACTGTACGGACGACAGGGGACGGAGCTCAAGGGCCGGTTATGGTTCCACGTCGACGCACGTCAGGCCCTTGCGTTGCGTCGACGGGGAACCATAATCAGCCCTTGAGTGTACATACGGCTTCGTCGTTAGGCTGGCTAGATGGACACACAGACTGATGGAGACAGACAGACAGGAAGACGGATAGACATCTAGACAGTACCTTCAACTTTAGGAACCTCCAGCATGTGGAAGTCGGCCAGCCTCCTCTCCTCCTCCTCCTCCTCCTCCTCCATGCCTCTCTTCCAGGCCTCCTCCATGCTGGCCTCCTCTCCTCGTCTCCTCATCGTCTCCTCCTCGTCGGGGCCCTCTCCCTGCGCGGCCCTCGGCTCCCCGTCCTGCTGCTCCTCCTTCTCCTCCGGGCCCCTGGCCCTCTGCTCCTGCTGCTGCTGCTCCATCTCCAGCTCCTCCTCCAGGGCGTCCAGGTGGTGGTGGTGGTGCCGTCGCCGGCGCTCCTCCTCCTCCTCCTCCTCCTCCTCCTCCTCCGTCACGGCCGTCACCTCCTCCTCCCCCGCGCTGGCCGGCGTGAGCAGCGGCGGCGTGGGGGGCAGGGGCGGGCTGAGGGGGGGCGGGGCCCGCGGGCTGGGCGGGGCCTGGGCCTCGGCGGCGGCGGCGGCCATGGCGGCGGCCAGCGAGTGCGGGGTGTCGTAGAGGGCCGAGATGGCCGAGGAGATGCTCTTCTGCAGGTCCTGGTTCTTGCTGACCGAGTCCTCCTCGTCCGACGAGAAGGAGGGCAGCGTCTCCAGGTTCCTCTTCAGCTCCTCGTCCAGGCGCTTGCCCGGGCTGGGGCAGCCGCTGAGGCCCAGGGAGCCCGCCTCCTCGTCTCCGTCGTCCCCGTCGTCCCCGTCGCCGTCACCGTTGCCGGCAGATGCTCCGCCCGCCTCGCCGAACTCGGAGGCGGCGGCGAGCTGCTGCTCCTGCTGCGACGGCGGCGGGGGCAGGGGTAAGGGAGGGGGCGGCGTGGACAGCGGGCGCATCCCCCCCTTCAGGGAGGAGCAGGGGTCTCCGCCCGCATCCTCCTCGTCTTCCTCCTCGTCGTCGTCTTCGTCGTCGTCGTCGTCGTCGTCGCCCTCGGGGCCCGAGCCCTGCTTCTTCCCCGTCTTCAGGAAGTCCAGGAAGGACGCCACGAAGCCGGGCTTCAGCTCGGGGGCCTTGTCCTCCGTCTGCAGGGAGGGGAACGCCACGGGGGGTAAGAGACGCAGGCGCGACAGG
This sequence comes from Gadus morhua, assembly GCF_902167405.1. Lineage (NCBI taxonomy): Eukaryota > Metazoa > Chordata > Actinopteri > Gadiformes > Gadidae > Gadus > Gadus morhua. Next base: position 26,730,836 of record NC_044049.1, on the reverse strand, counting down.
AACGCATTCACGCTGATGAAGACTAGCGCTCAGGTCAAGATGGGGATGACACCGATGGTACGGTGGGATCACGTTTGTCGATCATAAGACTGTGAAGTCAGTTAGAAGGTGCTGCAGGTCAGATCGAATAGCTATCGTTGGAGTGGCCTGTGTTAGAAAGGCCGTGGCCGCCCGTCAGGTATGAGTGAGTGGATTGCGCTGTGTTCATTAAGTACTAAGTACCCTTACCCTATTTCGAACCAATTAGGGAATCTCATGCCTAATTGGTGGAGGGAATCTAATTCGCCTGTCAATCACATGCACACGCCGTTATAATAGTTTCTCCACAGGTGTTGGCATGCAACAGGAACAGCTAACCAAGGAGCGGAGAGGGAGTAAATGCTTTTTTCGAGTTGTTTACTTTCCAAATCCTGCCCGCTTCTGCCGTTTTATGCTCTCTCTCTGCAACACTCAAATGCTACCTAGATTGGCTAAAAACCAGCCTCGCAGTACAGCCAAAGTATAAAGTACAGTCCACTTTCAGGAGAAGGTGAATATGTAGACAAGAAAACAGATAAATAAACAAAAGAAGTCAAGGCAGCTAAGAGCTCAAAGTAAAACCGAGAACGCAGTATGTTTGATGGTGGAGCATGTGGGAAGAATATATCAAAACTTTTCCCAGAGATAGAAACTATATGGCAGATAGAGATAGATGTGACTATGTATCCAATAAGATGCGACTACACATTTGATGTTACCACGGATATTCCAGTTATGTGGTGTTATGTGTGCTACGATGTTATTTTGGTCCCATGACAATAACGGTAATACACCTCCACGACCAGCAGGGGGCAGCTGAGGGCTCACCATCAAAAATCGGGTAACCGTGGCAACAGCTACCCTGGCAACAGCCTTCCTCTCCTCTCTGCCTTTCTCCCCCTTTTGTCAGTCAGAGAAAGCGGACTGTCACTCAGGACTATAGAGTCTCCCCCTCGCCCTCTATTGGCGGCCCGAAACGCTAATGTATGTCAAAGAACGTCAAATGAAAAGCAAAACAACATAACAACACATACGGCGTTCAGAACCAGCAACCGCCGTGTGGGGTCACGGAGATCTACGTTAGATCCACGCTCCGAGCTGCTTGGAAACGGCTGCAACCCGAAGGATTTTCCGTTTGATCGATTTCAACCCCTTTTTCCCACCTTAAAGTTCACCCGGGATATAAATAAGGTCCACCCCCCCCTGTCCCCCCTCCCTCGAGGGAACCCTGCCCTCCCCTCGCCAAGTTTGAATATGTGAGTGTGTGAATTATAGATGACCCTGCAGGTTAGGTATGGGTTTATGGTGCGCTGGTGGTGAATGTGTATTGGGTGGTGTGTGTGTGTGTGTCGATGAGTGTGTGTCGATGTGTGTGTGTGTGTGTGTGTGTGTGTGTGTGTGTGTGTGTGTGTGTGTGTGTGTGTGTGTGTGTGTGTGTGTGTGTGTGTGTGTGTGTGTGTGTGTGTGTGGGGGGCTTACCGTGCTCGAGAGCTTCTGCATGGTGGCCCAGGCTTCGGGGGTCAGTTCCTCATCCATCTCCCTCTCCCAGGTCATCTGAGGCAGAGGGGTCAAAAGGAAGAATGAAGACACACAATGGGGTAGATAGGATATATATACACCATATATATATATGTGTGATTTTTGGTGTACTTCGTTGGTGGCATGCTAGCAGTGCTACCCTGGATATTCTTCTTATCACTCCCCCCCCCCTGGGGGGGGATAAGAAGAAGAAGAAGAAGAAGAATATCCAGTGTGGCACTATTCACGTGTTGCAGTGAATAGTTACAAATGGTGTAGCCTCTGTTCTCCGAACCCATTGTTAAGAAATTGTATTGTGGCCATCAGTCGGGCTGTCAATCAGGATTGGATTAAAAGGTTGAAAATATACTTTTTATGCGTGTGAATATATTTTTATATTTCTGCAGACTCTATATGATATGTTATGATAATGTAATAACCAAAAGCAAGCTTCTTTTTATCATAACAATTGTTCAAATGAAGGCAGGAACCAATTCTTCTAGCAGTGTTTGAAATCACCAGCCGGAATTACAGAAAGATATTGTCCAATCCCGTTTATAATTATTTCCTCAGCTCCCCGTGTCTCAAGCTGTTTTGCTGTTTGTGTATAATTTGACAGCAGAAATGTGAAAACTCGCGGCTTGGGTCACACATCACCGAGCGCCAGCTCAAACAAAACAAAAAAAAGAAATTGCGATTTCCCAGAAAACATTTTTTTCTAGGACGATTCGCCAGCCTCTTCAAATTAAGAGAAAGAGATAATACGAGGCGGTGTGTAACTTACCACTATATTGACACTTGAAAAGCGTGCAGACACCAATTGTTTCAGATGAAAGCCCTGCCACATTATAAGCATATGGCGGCACAGCTAATGATTGGCCCGTGTCTCTTCTGCCGCCGCAATACACATCGGCGTATCACCAGCATCAGTACCACCTCGAACACACTCCCCATAGAAGGCTCCCAGATTGGTAGGGCTATGTTCATTTAAAACCCCCAGGAGTCCTATCAAACACCCCCCCCCCCCCCGAGTGGACACCAAACAGGGGTTGTTCCCGGTGACATCCCTCCTCCCGGTGGCTCACCTCAGGAGCCTTCTGCTGCTGCTGCTGCTGCTGCTGCTGCTGCTGCTTCATCATCTTCTCGTGGCTGGGGTTCAGGTCGGCCCTGCCCATGTCCATGCTGGGGGGGGGCCCGGGGCTCAGGCCCAGCGAGGGCGCCGAGCCCACCGAGCCGTCCGACAGCACGGGCTCGTTGCTGGACAGCGAGTCCGTTCGCAGCAGGGCGTCGGACGAGGGCATGGAGGCGATGGGCAGCTTGATCTGGGAACACAGGGAGGGGCCAGGGGGGGCTTCGTCAACGACTATAGGAACACAGGACGAGGGGAACAGGAGGACCATGAAGGAGGTTACACAGAAGGTCATGACTGCTGTGCCCTAAATGTAAATGACCGAAGGCTACAACTACCACAGCTACCTGAACGTCGACCAAAACCACCTCACGTCATTCTACTCTGCACCTTCATCGCTATTTGACACAGTAGCTAGGATATCACCCGCCCACGAGGAGGGACAAAATCAAGCAATGTGTGGGTGCGGTTGGGCCCACCTTGATGGGTCGGATGGGCTCCTGGTGCTGCGGGTGCTGTTGGTGCTGGGGGGGCGGCTGGTGGTGGGGGTAGGGGAGATGCTGCTGCTGCTGCTGCTGCTGCTGCTGCTGCTGCTGATGGAGGTGGTGGTGTTGGTGGTGGTGCAGCTGGGGCGGCGGCGGGGGGGCGGCCTGGTGATGGAGGTGTTGGTGCTGCATCTGCTGGTGGAACTGCTGCGGCGCGTGTTGCTGCGGCGCGTGTTGCTGTTGTTGCTGCTGTTGTTGTTGTTGTTGTTGTTGCTGTTGCTGTGGGTGATAGGGCAGGCACGGCGGCTTGGCCATGTCCCGGTGCATCTCCAGCATCCCCTCGTCCCGCCGGCCCCGCCCGCGGCCCCGGCCCCGCCCCCTCTTGGTCTCCCCGCCGGTGGCCCCCAGGAGGCCGCGGCAGTAGGGCGGCTCGGGCAGCGGGCGGATGCGGGGCCGGCCTCGGGGCCGCGGGGGGCCCTCGCGCTTGGGCTTGGTGGGCTTCCGCCCGCGCTTCTTGGGCCCCTCGTGGGGGAGGAGCTGCGGCGGGTGGGCGCCCATGGGCGCGTAGCCGCCGCCGCCGCCGCCGCCGGCGGTGGGGTGGCAGAACTCCATGTCGCCCATCAGGGGGCTCAGCCCGCTGCCGCCGGGGGTCCCGCCCGCCTTGCGGCAGCTGGAGACCAGGTCGGGCAGCATGTCGGGCAGCCGGCGGCTGCTGTTGAGCCGGATGTCCGCCGGGACGTCCGCCTTGTCCTCGTCGTCCTCGAACTCGTACTCCTGCGCGTAGTTCTTCTTGGACGCCGCCGGGGGCTCGCGGCGCTGCTTCAGCAGGTGGAAGGAGCTGGTCTTCAGGAGCTTCTTGGGCCGGGACGAGCAGAAGATGGGCGAGGTGAGGCCGCCGGGGCCCGTGTTGCCGCCGCCGCCGCCGCCCAGTCCCGGCAGCGCTCCCATCATCTTGTTCACCGAGCCGTCGCCGGGGACGCCCGAGCCCGCCATGCCCAGGCTGGAGGCCTGCGACTGGATCAGGCCCAGCTGCTCCGTGTTCACGGTGGACGGCAGCTCGTGGCTCTTCAGCGCGTCCAGGTCTAAGTGCATGCCTCCGTTGCCCGTCTCCGGGAGGCCGTGGCAGTACTGTCCGTAGCCCTGGTCGCCGTGGTGACCCATCATGTCGTAGCCGCCCCCTGATGCCTTCATGGCCTCCTGGCCTTGCCCCCGACCCTGGGACTCCTGGACGCCCTGGCCCGCTCCGGAGTCCCCGGCGCAGCTCGACTTGTAATCCTCCGAGCAAAACATGTCCTCCATCCCGGGGAAAAAGGACCGGTCTTCATCCTGGAGGAGAGAGTCCGGGAAGCAGATGGAGGTGAGCGGTACGAACCTCTGCTGCTGCTGCTGCTGCTGAGTCTGATTGGGTCCTGCTTTGCCCACGGGGCTCACAGTGTCAAACTGGTGCTCTTTAAGCTGATCTAACTGGGAATGCGCCAGTTGTGGCTCCGGCTCCCGCGGTTGGGTCTGCTGCTGCTGCTGCTGCTGCTGCTGCTGCTGCTGCTGCTGAGACGTTGCCATGTTGGCGGCCAGCTGGTGGGCGTGCGCGTGGCCGACGTGGGGGTGCGAGAGCTGGTGGTGGGCGTGGGCCTGGGGTTGGTGATGGGCACTGTGTGGGCCGTGGGACTGCTGCTGCTGCCCGCCGAGGTGGTGGAGGTGCGACGGCGCCGACATCATGTCGGGCTCGGAGAGGAAGTCGTGGAGGTCCGAGGCCGTCTGCTGGGGGTGGAGGTGCGGGGGGAGCCGGTGCTGCTGCTGCTGCTGCTGCTGCTGTCGGTGTCTCTCTCTGGTGGCGCCTTCCCCCCCCCCCCCGACGGACACGCCCCCCCCCAGCCCGCCGCCCCTCTCGGGCAGGGCGCCGCTGTCCCTGCTGTTGGTCCGGGAGAGGGAGCGCTCCAGCATGTCCAGCGGCGACACCGAGTTCTGCCCGCCGGGGCCCTGGTCCCTCGCCTGGGGCCCCCGGCCGTAGTGGGCCTCCATGGCGTGGGACTGGAGCTGGAGCTGCAGCTGGGAGGACTGGCTCTGGGGGTGGGGGTCCACCCCCGAGCTCCCCCCGCCGCCGCCGCCGCCGCCGGAGCCCATCATGGCCTGCTGGGGGTCCATCTTGGTGCGCGTGGTGTGCGAGAGCACGGACTGCAGCATGTGCGACGGCACGGGCTGGTCGGCGGGCGCGTCCATCAGGGACATGGCGGCCTGGCCCTGCCGCGCCTGCTGCTGCGCGTCGGGTGTCTTGCGCAGGTAGGGCAGCTCGGCCGCGTCGGGGCCCTTCTTCAGCTCCCTGGGGTGGGCGTGGCCGTGGGGGTGCGGCAGGCCGTGCTGGCCGTGCTGGGGGTGCTGAGGCCGCTGGGGGTGCTGCGATGGGTGCTGCGAGTGCTGCTGCTGGGGGTGCTGCTGGGGGTGCTGCTGCTGCTGGGGGTGCGCCGACACGTGGGGGCCGTGGTGGGGGTGCTGCGAGTGCTGTGAGTAGGGGTCCCCCCTGCCGTAGTGCACCACCGAGCCCATGCCCTCGTGGTGCTGCTGCTGCTGCTGCTGTTGGTGCTGAGGGTGGCCGCCGTGAGCGTGGGGGTTCGAGTGCGGGTGGGGGTCCGCCCCGACGCGACTCTGCTCCGACTTGGCCTGCTGGTGCTGCTTCTTCAGCGACATCTCCACCTGGCCGTCCAGGCCGCCGCCGCCGCCGCCGCCGCCGCCGCCGGGGGCGCTGTTGGTGCGGATGACGCTCTGCAGGTGGTAGCGCTCCTCCGACGCCTTGTTCATGTCGTAGGGCAGCGCCTTGGAGCCGCCGTCCCGGGCCTGGGCCGCGGGCTGGCCGGGGGGCGGGTGGGGGTGGTGCTGGGAGGGGTGCGGGACGGGGCTCTGGGCGTGCAGTAAGTGCTGGATGAGGAAGTCGTCCTCGTCGTCGTCCTCCTCCTCTTGGGGCCGCTCGACGCCCAGCAGGTCGGCCTCGGCCTTGGACTTGGACGAGGAGGAGGAGGGGTGGTACGACTGGCTCTGAGCCGCTCGGCCGTCGGGGTAGCCCTGCGGCGAGGACATGAACGCCGGGGAGAGGACCGACGACAGGTACTTGTTGCCGCCGCCGGCCCCCCCCCCCGGGGACTGCGCCGGGCGCGGGGGGGCGGGGGAGTGCAGGCCGGGCCGGACGATGGCCGAGTTGCCGGAGGGGGAGGGGCTGGAGTCGGGGATGTGGTAAGAGCCACCGTTGCCCCCCGGAGGACCCCCGCCCCCCGCCCCCGAGGACACGCCCCCGGCCGACGACGCCGCCGCGCCGGGCCCCGCGCCGCCGCTCCCTGATGAGGCCCCCGCCCCGCCGTAGCCCAGGGACGGGCTCCCCGCGCCGCCCAGGGAGCCCTGCAGGGAGCCGTAGCTGGAGTCGGCCCCGTAGACCACCTCCGCCGAGAACGAGCGCCCGCCCGGCCCCAGGCCGCCGTAGCCCTTCCCACCAGAGGGGAGCGTCCCGGAGCTCAGGTCCTGGGCCTGCGGCGAGTTGAAGCCCCCGTAGGGCTGTGCAATGTGTGCAGAGGGGGGCTGGTTAGGGGAGTAGGACTGGGCCTGCTGCTGCTGCTGGGGGGGGGTCTGGCCCTGCAGGCCGGCGCTGGGCTTCACCGCCGTGACGGGGGAGCCGTACGCAGAGAGGCAGGGCTTGGGCGCCGCCTGCTGGACCGGAGTGGAAGAAACCACGGGAGGGGGCGGCGGCGGGGGGGGAGGCGGCGCCGACTGCGACGAGGGCTGTTGGCGCGAGGGCGCCGACGCGGAGGAACCGCCGCCGCCGCCGCCGCCGCCGCCGGAGGCTGAGGAGGAGGATGACGAGGTAGAGGAGGCGGAGGGGGGCGTGTGGGGCGTGCGGGACGAGGCCGACCCCGAGGAGGAGTACCCGCTGCTGGAGCCGGAGCTCTTGGTCGGCTTGGGGCCCGCGGCGGCGGCGGAGGAGGAGGAGGCGGAGGGGGGGGGGGCGGAGGCGGGGGCGTAGGGGGCCGGGACGGCGGGGCGGTAGGCCTGCGCCTCGGCCCGCGACGAGGGCTTGGGGTCCGAGGAGGGGCTGAGCTCCCCGAGGGGGCTGCAGGACACCGCGGCGTGCCGGTGGTGGTGGCCCGAGAGCTGCTGGTAGCCCGGGGGGCCGCCGCAGCTCAGGTAGTGCTGCAGGGGGTGGGGCCCCGGGCTCTGCAGCTGCGCCTGCGCCGCCGAGGAGCGCTGGTAGTGCTTGATCACGCTGTCCTGCCGCGGGACGGCGCGCTCCTGAGGGGGCGGGGCCTGGGGCGGGGGGGGCCCCGACGAGAACATGGAGGTGTTGTAGAGCTGGGACGACTGGTCCTGCAGCTGGGAGGACAGCAGGTTGAACTGGGCGCTGGAGAGGTGGCGGCCCGGGGGCCCCGAAGGGCCCTGGGACTGGGGGGGCCCCGGAGGCTCCTGGCCGCCCCGGTAGGCCGAGGCGCTCTGCGAGGACAGCAGGCGGTCGAAGCCCAGGCCGGGCTGCGGGGGGGGCTTGATGTGGAGGAGGGGGTCGTGGGGGGACAGCAGGCCGTTGGACGTGGGGCTGAAGGTGCTCGTGTCCTGGAGGGAGAGCGAGGGGGTGAAGGAGCGCCCCGAGAAGGGCGCCGGGTGCTGATAGGCCGAGAGGGCGGAGGACGACGGGAAGGAGCCCGAGCCGGGGAGGGACCCCGAGATGAAGAGCTCAGCGGGGGCCGGCGTGTGCATGGCTGGAGGACAGAGGGGGAGAGGGGGAGGGTCAGGGGGGGGGGGTCGATGCCAACTGCAGTGGGTCAGTCACATAAAAGCCAGTTTAACTCGTCCCTTACACTCTCCTTTTTGTCCCGTTCGTGGTTCGTGGACTGGTTTTGCTGTGGCATGGTTAGAGCATTTTGATTATATACATATCTAAGAGATATACATATATAGTCCCCTAGTTTTCCTTTCTCACCCTGCTTGCACCAATTGTGACCTCCTTTGTTAGTTCCCCCATGTTTCTTTTGTCTTTGTGGTTACCTTGCGGCCTGGGGACAGGTAAGACAGCGGCGTCTATACATTTACACGTAGTGCTCTTCTTTGTTAGTAACACTAGGCTAGGAGTGTTGCTACCCGCTGTACTTTTGGCTTAGTTTAGTTAGGCTAGCGGACGTGTGTATTGGCTGTTAGCTTAGCTTGTTTTGTTGGGTTCTTTTCTTTGGCAACACTCAAGTCCCAAGGCCCGCTGGCTTTGTCGTATGTTGCTGTTGTGTTTTTTGCAATCAGCCCCATTAAACCTATGTTCAACCTTATCCGTTGCTGTTGTCGTTCCTTTATTGTTTCACTCACGAATTGTTTCTTCATCTACACCCATAACCCGGTTAATTTTAACACCCGTTACCTCCCCTGGTACCCCTAGACAGTGGGAGTTGTAACAACTGTGTTCCAGTCCTCAACTAGGTAAACATCCCAGCAACCAGTAATCAATATGTTACTGTCACGACCCTAACGAGGGGAGCCTAACGAGCTCATTGACAACACCTGAGCTGGGCTTATTTGAGTAGACCTGTGAGCCCAGTGTCAGGGTGGTTCTCGTTCGGGAGGCACCCCTTATTGTTTGTTCCTTTGGTCTGTTGGTTTAGTTGTATCCTAGGTATGTTTACACCTGACAACAACTACACCCATACACTTTTACGTACAAACACACTTACATCACGGACTAGATTGAATACACTCGCCATACCTTATGTTATGTTATATTCACTTGATTATAATAAATCTTCAATCTTCAATATCTGCAAAGATTGACCAGGCTCTGGTGCCAGTCCCACAATAACTTCTGCAGGCTGTAAACCGTGATGCACACTGCACTGCCTTTTGGTTAAAGTAGAGCCTTTATTCCCTTTCTTACTGTTGCAAAGCAACCATAGCTTCTCCACAACTAAAGCTATATGCACTGAGGGCTGTATTTTATCGTTTTGTAAGGACATCTCTTTGTTGGTTTCAACAATTTCATACAATTTTAGCCCATTGTTCAGCCTGTTTTCAACATGAATAACCTCGAACTGCAGGCCCACAAGGCCATTATCTTACCACACATGCACTGGTTTATTTTTAATAACATATTGGGATTATTTGAACAAACCAAAAAAACCCAGACGGACATGTTTCCCGAGCAAACGCCCACTCACCAGACTGCCAGGACGGAGTCCGGAACTGGGACAGGAGAGAGGAGGCGGAGGGAGGGGGCTGGGGGCCCCGGGACTCCAGGGCCGAGATCAGGTTCATGACGGACGGGTCGTGACCCGAAGGGCTGCCATGGTGGTGAAGGCCGGCGTCAAAAAGTCCTGACAACCCTGGGGGAGCACATCCCAAGAACCACGAGGAAAGTCAGGAAGGAGTCCGGAGGAGGGAAGAGTACAACGGTCCAAGCTCAGCAGAGAACAAACAAGACATCTTTACAGAGACGGATAGTATCTCCACGCTCGATATACGATTTGGAATAGGCGTTATAACACAGAATTCTTCAATATCGTTATAGCTTCTCATTGTGCTAGGTAGGTGTTTAAATAGAAAAAGAAAGATGAAATGTGGCACATGATGTGTAAGAGCCCTTTGTCGTTATGCACTTTATTTTTTATAATCTATCCAGTTCAACAAAAGATGTTTTCGTCTTGGAACACGCTACGTTGTGATTGACGGCTAATGTACGTCTCCGGCAACATAGAATGAAAATTGAACCCTTTGGATTCACCAGCCCCATACCGGCTGTTACCAGGCAACCACTTAGGAACCAGACCTGTTATTTCTACGGACGAAGCGCACACTTTTATCAGGCCTCACCTAGGCTCCGCCCAGCTGCCCCCCAGGCTCCGCCCTGTCCCCCGCTCCCTGGATGGTGATTGGTTGCATAGCCCTGCAGGGGGTGGGGGCTGCCGTAGGCCTGGCGGTGGAGCAGCTCTGAGTCGGGGTGGGAGGACCTGGAGCTGCCGTACACCAGGCTGAGGGGGGGGGGGGGGGGGGGGGGGGAGGACACACAGAAAAACAGGGTTCATATTTTAAGCCGGATCAATACCCAATCCCAAATGAAAATCATAATTGAACAGAAAGCCCCATGTTGTGAGGGGGGGGGGGGCTATTGAGTCTCAAGTGAAGTCTCAGTGACGAGCGTGTGGGTAAAGGTGGACAAAGGTATTTTTATAAATATATGTTCAAGTAATTTTTCCCTCTTAACGAAAACGCTTTCAAAAGGTGACCGGTAAATTGTCGTATGAGGCAGGCGGAGAATTGGGAGAGAGTCCCTTGGTATAACTATGACAATACCAGAGCGACAGAACTGACAATGGTCCAAGATTGATCTGTGTGCGTGAGCTGCTTCGCGAAGGGGAGAGCACACTGTAGATCCAGCAAAAAGCCACTTCATCAGAGCTCTTTTTTCCTCTATAACAGCAATTGCTATAATTCTATCGACAAAGTCATTGTGCGGAATATTAAACATTATATTGTCAGATGAGCAATGAGAGTGGAGGGATGTATTGAGCATATGAATAGATGGAAAACAGAGAATCCACAGCTTTGCTATACCCACATACATTTCAGATACAAATCTTGATTCCTGAGCGAAGTACCTTCCATGACACAATAGCTCCCTCAGGTTCAGGTGATGGATTGCCCTTCTAACCAACATACAAGCTTCAATAATAGGTATTTATTGACTTCAAACAATAAAACGAATTAAAAGAAAGGAGGAATATGAAAAGAATCACATCCAACCATTGTCATTGAAAGCTAATAGAATATGCTAAATATTTATATTGATTTTTGAGAGGTTCACATTTGGTGTTTTAGTCATTAGGTTTATGTATCAATTTGTAACAGGTGCAATTTGTCATGGTTAGAGTTTGGGTTCTGAATTAAAATCATGCAGATGTTATTTTAATTAATTGATTAGTTGGACAACCGCACTGTTTAGTGTAACAAATGCATTCCAAGTATGGGGGTACAGCAAGATAACCTATTCATTATTATTATGTATTAAATTAATCACATAATTTAAAATGACAATTATAAGTGATGGACCAAATCTACAGAAATGACCTAGTCCTACGTAATTTACTAGAATGTATAACATGAAGCATTAATTATTTGCATTTCTGCTGCTATAAACTGCAAGCGTTTCATATTTTCACTTGGTGAATGATTAAATCGACTAATCTTATCTGACTGATAAATCGGGTTATCATTTCATCACTATTCAAGCATAAATCAGTAAAAGCACCATAATGGTTGGCTATTAAATTGAGGTTAAACCAGCACCATTTCATCCTGTGTTTGCTGCTTGGTTGTTGGTGTTTGTACCAGAGAACAGGTGTCTTTGTATGTTTGTTGGGCTGTGAGTGCTGGCGACAGCGTGGGCCGTTAAGTTAGGCATAGTGACAGAACGAGGGGCGCACGGCTCTCGTGACTCAGCCTTTTGCTGGGTGTGAGGCGGTGTGGGGTTGGACTGAATGAGCCCCTATGGCCCGCCTCGGTCTGAGTACTGAGCACATCCCCAGTCTCGTGAGAAGTGGTCCATCATTTCAGGTACTGCGTTTTTATGGCTTGCGTTCCCCCCCTCCTCTCTCTACTCGCACGGTCCAATCAACAGCGGTCCCAAGCCTCTACCTGAGAATCAGCCGGAGTTGGACGAGCCGTGACATTTAAATTTAATTTCCACAAGTTGATTACGTGATTTAGTGTGATTTCTGAGTCCTCTTATAAATGAACTCCTAATAGTGTTTTCCCGAATGCACCCCATTGTTCTCCACGCTTTAGGCCCTTTTGATAGACGGCAGTTCCAATAATTAATTTGGACCTTTTTGACTCCATTGTAATGTTTCTTGGTGGTCTCTGTTTGTTTGACTGTGCATGCTTGAAAGGGTAATCAAGCTGTGTAATCCAATGTGTCTGAAATACCTATAACTGTGTGTGTGTGTGTGTGTGTGTGTGTGTGTGTGTGTGTGTGTGTGTGTGTGTGTGTGTGTGTGTGTGTGTGTGTGTGTGTGTGTGTGTGTGTGTGTGTGTGTGTGTGTTCATATTTCACTGTCTGACTCCGTGTTGACTTTGTAATGTGACATGGTGAGCATTAAATTGAATCAGCAGTAGAAACTATAATACAGCTAACCTGGGATTGAATATCTATTCATGCATAGGCATTTTCCATTAGAATTGGCCAGACTTCTGGGTTACAAATTATACTGCTGAGATTTTACACTTTATGATTTTTTTAAATACTTAATGGTAGGGTTAACGCCTCACATCATAAAGAGGCATGTATACAGTTAAAGTATACGATGTGAGAAACCCCCTTAAGGTATTGATGCAATTGTTTTCTGGTTACGACCAGGATATGAAGAAAATTTATAATCTTCAAGTGGCTAAAAGAGATAAGAGTGTGTGTGTGTGCGTGTGCGAGTTCAGTTACTATGTAAGAGCATCCACGGGCAATCGACAAAGGCCTAATGGGTTAAATCTAACACAAATTGGTAAACCTAAGACAAGACAGACACGTGCTCAAATTGATCAACATGGTCCTAATAAAGTGCATACACGTTTACAATGGATCGCTCTTGTTTTATTTCCCCCTGCCTCATCAGGGGACAGATATCAGGGAACATAAACGTTCTCGGAATATAAATCCACTGCCACGATGCTTTTACCAAATGAGAAATGAAAGTGAATTTTGCAGGCAGGGGATGCAAGGCATGAACTAGTCCCCACACAGGACTCCAGACTGTAGCGAGATTGATTCGGTTGTCAAGGAGACTAGAAATGTGTAGCTGGGTCGAGTCTGAGGTGTAGCTAATGCAACATAGCTGGAACGGGCCCAGCGTTTTGACAATGCACATGAACGTAAACGTTTGCTTTATTAGACCGAATCGACGGCTGCTGTAATGTAAAGAAGTATATGGAATCTGCGGGAGCGGGAGGAAAACCAATCGGTCTCCCCGTCTGATAGCTAGCCTCTAGCTAGTCGCTAGCCAGCGGTGTGACCGTAGACGGCAGCTAGCTTATGACTCCATCTATGGCTGTCTTTATCGGTAATTAGCCAGGGCTAATCTTAAAACGAGCGAACTGTTTTCAAGTCAAATTAATCCATTCCTCAATTTTAATCAAAAAATAAAGAATGCATATGCGCTTTACATGTCCTGGGGACGCCTTGGTGTGTCAATAAAATGTGCAGAATCACCAGCGGTTTAATAAAGGTGCTTTTAGAATAACCAGGGGAGACTGCTAGTGCTAGCCGGATGCTAACGTGGAATGTAAGTAATTAGCATTATATGATGTGTGTCTGCCCCACACCTAACAACGTTAACACGTGTAACACCATGGTGTTACGCCTGGAGTGGTCCTGTCATATCATATAATAGTAATAATAATAATAGCAATTAATGTTCCCGTAACTAATACAAGCCCAGTCACACGTGTCATGACAAAGTGCCATAATGTAACGTTAAGTCAGAAAGCTTGTCGTTTTCCTGTTTATTAGGGGTAATAATCATGCAACATAAACATACCTAGCGACTGCGGATTGTTTTAATGTAACTTGCTCTTATTTGCATATGTGCCTTCTGTAATTACATGATGCATGAGAGGAAGGGCATGATGCATTTCACATATAAACATTCAATAATGCATGTGCGTGCCGCGGATCGATTCGTCCACATCGATATCAAAACCACAAATGTCATTTAATGTGACGAGAAAGCAGACTCGACGCTGTAATGTTTCCGTCATAAAACACGTAGGATGCGAGACAGCGAGCTACTAGCTACAGTAACGATACCAGCCAGCTGCCGAGAGTGCAGTAGCTCTTGTGCATCGCACTGCCAAATGTATTTGATTTGTACTGCTAATTACTGAGCCACCAATCAATCGCATCTGAAGGCATGAAATCAGGGTCGTTGTGCCAAAGCCTTGTACTCAAACACGTATGTGGCCGTGCGTTAAATGGGGGGGTTGGGGGTGGGTGAATTCCAGCGCAATAACCATATCTAATATTGTTCTTTCATATTTGATAATACGTTTTGCAAGCGGCATCCACCGACCCATCCCCCTCTTTTCGCCCTCCTCTCCTCTGTCTGGGTATACCTTCCGTGTCATGTGTTAACCCCCTCGATCGCATTCCTTGCGTTTTCGAGACACCCGCTTCCCCCCCCCCCTGTTAATGACAATACGGATCCGTATACCTGCGAGATGCAAACAATGTAACAGCCACCGTGTCGACCGGGTGCGAATGCGGTGGGAGCGTGGATCGCGGTGCCTCTATCGGCATGGGCATTGTTAGAGCAAGCTAAGCATATTTATGCATCCAGCGTAGTCTGGGCTGCTCATGCACGGGGCAGCAAACGCTTACCTTGCTTTCGCCGATCGCTCGTAACTCCATCCCGTACCAGCGCCCAAATCACCGAATCCAGTACCAGGATAATTTCTATCCATTAAAGAGAATACTGAGGTGATGAAGATGGAGCCTTGTTCAAGGGGGGGAAGGGGGTGGGAGGATATGCCTTGAATTCTTGCACGCTATCACTCCCTCGGTCCTCTTTTTTTTCCTCTGCTCCGTATCTGTTTATTTCTCCCGTTTCACGAGCGAGTCCTCAAGACTGGGACCAGCGAGGAGGAGGAGGAGGAGGAGGAGGAGGAGGGGGAACTGGAGGATACAGAAAGGGGAGGAGGGGGTGGATAGAGAGAGAGAGACCGAGTGAGAGAGAGTGAGTGTGGGGGTGGGTGGTGGGTGGGGACATGGTGGTGGTGGGGGGGGGGGGGGGGGGGGTCTCACCAACCACCACCACCACAAAAATCCGGTTCCTTCCCTCCCTCCTCTCGCCCCCTATATATTTCAATGTCTATTGTCTGCCTCAACAGAGCCGCCGGTTCAGCTGATGGCGGAGGGAGGCGGTTACGGGCTAAAATATCAGATGCTCAGACGAAACATTCCACCGAACGCAATGGGCTTCTGTAGCGTAGCGAACTACGCATTCAGAGCCTTTTTTAAATTAAAGGCATGAGCTTGAAGGGCTCGGGCGACGAGACTGGCTTGGTATAATTCTGTACAAAGAAAAAAAAAACTAAAAACGTAAAATGTTTTTTTCATTTATGACAACGGCGCACGTTTAATAAGGGGCCAGCAGTGAGCATATTGGATTTGTCCTACGTGTGTGACACAAGTTTTAGTGGTACGGCCATGTTCCGCGTTGGGTGTGTAGCCTGATGTGAGGACAACACGGAGGCCCTGTAGTAGAGCTATTTTCGGTCATTTTGTTCAGAAGACGCCATTTTTAAGAACGAATGACTGGGCTGGCTGGCTCGCGCGTTTGCACACTCCCTCCCTTCCTACGATTCTCTTCACCCAGTACACACACACACACACACACACACACACACACACACACACACACACACACACACACACACACACACACACACACACACACACACACACACACACACACACACACACACATATATAGACACGCATACATACATATATACACACACACACAGACACATAAATACACACACACACTGCAGATACGGCTTTTCGAGTCTGGTACAGACATAGTAGTAGGCGAATGTAACCGTCGTAGGGCGTTCGAAACGGCTTTATTAAATTCGGTTTTAAGATTTTTTTATTGATAAGTGCATCGCACGTTGAACAACTGCATGGACAATTAGATCTAGCTTAAGGCTATAGCTTATATTGCTCTTTGTAGGCTCAATATTTCTTAAAATACGCAATAGCATACCACATACCATTATAAATCTAAAAGGAAACACCCTCCCTCCATAACATTATGGTTCACATTGCATCATTCGCGATGCGCAGCTTAAGGTCCACAAATGTTGTTCGCCATAATATGCCTATTTAAATACATTTGTGAAAACAAAACAATCTTTATTTAAAAAGTGGCATTCAACATGTGTAAAAGTAGCCGAACAAAGCTTGTGAACATAGTTTATCATCTCTTAAAAATGTCACTTTATTCTTTCACTTTTAAAGAAACCTTCACATTCACTAAAAGCATAAACTTAATAAGAAGTCTATATAGCCTACCCTGAAACCAAGTAAAACGTATTCTGCAGCCAAGAACACTATCATATCTTAAATGCAGACGATTGGAAAACAACCGGAATCGCAAAATTAATAAGACTGCATCACACTATTTTTCATCAATTTATGTAACAAGCTCGGTGTAAAAATCGCCTCACAACAGTGCTAAACCATAAAAACAAAAACAAACAAAAACTGCATTTATTCATCGTTCCGCTGGATCTGGAGGTTCGGATGGCGCCCCCCTGTGGACAAAAAGAAAATTAAAAATATATGACTATACAGTGTACATCTCTCTCGAGTCCTGCATTGCAAATATACCTGCCGCTACGGTTTCTCTGAAAGACGACCCCCCCCCCGTATACATACCCAGAGTAGGGTGGGGGAGGCGCGTCGTGTTGCCCGCTCCGGTTCAGAGCCTCGCTGTACGACGGCAGGGCGGGCAGCGCCGTCAGTGGGGTCATCTCCGGGACCGGGCGGCCATCAGCAGCTAGTCTCACAGGAGAGCTGGACCCCAGGGGGACACGGTGTAGCATTAGAGTAATCCTGTTGCACTGCGCTAAATAACAGCGGGCTCGTGGCTCACCCTGGTTCCATTCCAGCCTGCGGGCTCTCGCTACGCGTCGTTCCCTCTCCCCCTGAATATTGACCCCCTTTGGCTGTCAAACCTCACTCTACTGTTACCATTAAGTAAACATCCCCTTAAGAAGTTGTATTTAGATACCCTCTAAATGACTAGAGAAGACAATATAATTATACTCTACTGTATTTTCAGTGCTTAAAAAAAAATTGTAAATTATGTGGTAATGTAATATATTTTAAGCACAGAAAATACAGAGTATGTCACACACACATTTCAGTGGGTGTCATGTATGTGTACGTTACGAGGTAAATCCTTTGAATCTTCAATCTAACGCTGATACGTTCGATTGTTAAACCACCATCCCACCGTTGGGGGGCCGCGTCCCTCCGATGGCCCGAGGCTGCAGGTGTAGCTCCCCTCTTGGGGATGAAACAACGTACCTTCTCGACCTCCTGCCGGTCTTGTTGCGGGACTTGTAGCAGTAGAGGCCCAGCACGGCGATGATCACACCCGACACCAGGATGGCGATGAGCCCCGCCACCAGGCCCGCTACGTCCACCGGGGGGGCTGCAAGCAGCAGTCATCACACTAAGCTGGAGCCGGGACCCTCTCTCTCTCCCCCCCCCCCTCCCCGCTGAACCACCACACCGCCGTGTGCCAACAGGGCGCACGACGCTGGTAGCCCGGTGCTAAGCGGCCGGGCCGTTTGAACCACCGTGATCAGCCTGAACCACAGCGTTGGACCTCAGCGAGGTTAAAAGGGGAAACTGAATTGTAAAGGGGCTATGTAAGGTCTGGCCTTCTTTAAAGACAGGAAGTTGACTTTTCTTTTAGTCGACCCATCAGTATCTTCGTGCCGTCTGTTTTATTGTCTTAATGCACGGTCAAGCACCTTGAGATCGTCCCAAGCGATGAGAGTTGCTAGACAACTTAAATGTATAATTATTAGAATTATCATTTTTATAGGTCATCAGTATGAGGTAAGCAACATTCTGTGAGATGTCAGATGAAAAACAAAATCCGGTGTTTGAATACATATATAAACATCTAATTTGTGGGTCGGGTGTTTTAATTTCAAACAGTCAAATCATATGCAAAGGGGCTTCACAAACTCGAAGCAAAGAGTTACCTTGATCGCCTGCATATGAAGCCCAGAAGATGTTCTAGAAAATGGAAGCATAAGAAGATTTAACGAAATAGCTCTATTTGGAAAAAACGTTTAGGTGAACCTTTTGCACACACACACACACACACACACACACACACACACACACACACACACACACACACACACACACACACACACACACACACACACACACACACACACACACACACACACACACACACACACACAACTCACATCTGGCATCAATTGGAGAGGGCTCTCGCCTTTTTTTTATGCAGTGTAAATGGTAAAACAGTTTGCTTTCTAAGCTTCCTTCCCCCCCCCCCCCCCCCCCCCCCTTTACTGTTAATAACAATAGTGTGTTAACATCGGATTAGGTCAAACAGATTCCAATGTCCAAACAAATAGGCCTATATTGTATAATTAAAGACTCTTAGTCCAGAGTGATTCTACCAGGACCCAAATCGGATTTCTTCAGCTCTAATGTCTATTCTTCAGCTACCACGTCAGAAAACAAACTCAGAATTGTGTGTGTGTGTGTGTGTGTGTGTGTGTGTGTGTGTGTGTGTGTGTGTGTGTGTGTGTGTGTGTGTGTGTGTGTGTGTGTGTGTGTGTGTGTGTGTGTGTGTGTGTGTGTGTGTGTGTGTGTGTGTGTGTGTCTACCGTCTGCTCATCGTCCTCAAACACCTCTCGGGCCTCCTCGAAGCTGCAAGTCTCCTCGCGGCACTCGCGCTCCAGGTCGTCCGAGCGGACCAGCTCAAAGTCCCAGCTGTTGTAGAGCAGCGAGCGGGACAAGAAGGACGCAGCGGGCCTCTCCCCCAGGAACACTGAACCAGCCACAGCCACAGGGGGGAATCAGCACGGAGAAGGAGGAACACTGACCCACATCAACCATTTGGGCAGAGGAGCCAAATGGTTACACGGCCAGAACCGTGTGCCGATAAAATCGGATGACAGAGAATTCATCTAGTTCGGAATCGATCAATTAATTGTACACAAACACAACCTATTTTCAGCTTGATCCGTCAGAAATACTAATATTTGGTTCATGGATCATTATCAAATGTATACTTTAGTTTCTCTTTATTGTTTGGAAGCACTTTTAAGACAGCACGTTGGAGCTGGTCCATTTGGATGGGCGTTTCCAATTATTTTATACAGTTTATCAACTTTAAAAAAATATTTGTGGATTGAAAATCCACCAATAAGGATTAGTTGCAGCCATACTGACAATTCCCTGACCTGTAATAAAGATGAATAAATTCAGCACAAATAAAACCAGATCTGCTGGGAGGCTAAAGGCAATATAACGGCTCAGTAGCAAACAAGGGGAATGAGTAGCCTAAAACTCAGACAGAAACATATGGATAGATTTCTCTTACCATCATTATTGTTGTGGATCAATCTTGCTGAAACTAGATGGAGAACCAATACTCGGCCAAAAAAGATCACGGCAAAGGCTGGCATTCTCAAAAGCAAAAACTAAGGAAAAATAAAGAAATAACCATCTTATTATTTGACAGTTAAAGTTAATTTAGCAAGAGAGGCTATACTAGTGCCATTTAACATCTGACGGGTTACCCTTGTCAAACACAATGACTTCTGTGTATCGCTGTATTCTGTGGTTTGTCACCATCTAGTGGTGGGTTACGTTTGGTTTGTATCCCAACGATTAGGTATTATCATGTAACCAGAATATGAATATACGAATGGGATGTCGTACAATCTAGTGCGTAGATCATATATACGCACTAGATACGTAACACCTCAAGCTTATATTCAGCGCACGGATCCGTCTATTTCGTATTTTCAAAAATGCGGTATAGGCTACAGACGCTTCCAGCTTACCTGACGGGTGTTTCCTTTAAGGGCTGAAACCGTCCACATAAAAAAATACAAACTATTTATAGGAAATCTTCTTTGTTTTCAGACACTCCCGCGCGACATATTGAAGGGCAAACCCAAAAGGTTTGCTATCGATATATTTCCTTGTGTTTGAGACGGAACTCAAAAAGTATCTGCTGTGCACCTGTTTTCCCATAAACACCATCCCCGGCTTAGCGTCACGCCACATACCTGTTTGGCAACATACTTGCTGAAGGCTTCATAGGCAAACAGCGAATCAGCTGGTTCAGAGATCACGTCCAAGGGATGATGGAACGAAAGAAAAACAAACCGAACGGATCAGCGGGGTTTCCTCTCGTAACATAACAGGCTGGCAGAAAAGTTTGTTTCTTAGCCTCTATTGGTAATTAGGGAAGGGGTGGGCTGATTGGCATTGGAGGGTGGAATCTCCATTTTAGTGAGGTAGGTTAATTGAGGAGGACTGGATTTCAGCGGCAGATTGGTTGATGATTTGGAGACTTCAAACTATTAATCGAAATTAGACTATTTTATTTTTAGGCTAACTAATATACAATTAATTAAACGGGATTATATATAAAGAATGCAAGATAGCAACAGTGAAAAAGAACATTAGACACTGGTAAGAGTAAATCGTTTAATTGCATACAAAACTCCTTTGGTATTTTTTTTATTAGGTACAAAATTGCTTGTGAGAACTGCTGTCGCAAGCTAGATAAACATTGAAATGTCGAGTCGAAAGACGAATAATAAAAACATGTAGGAAAAAAAACAGGAATGCATAACCAAAGTAGATGGACAAAATGGAATACACACCTAATCATTGTACCATTAAATGTTTGTAATAATCTTTTCAAAAAATACTAAATTCAATTTAAATTAAACAACGATAATGGTCTTGTGAAAACCCTGCTGCTGTAGCATATGAAACGTAAAGCTGATGACATTGAACTAACTACAACGGTTAACATGGGACCTTTGACTGCAGGTAGGAATTCTTTGTTCTCCTAGTCCATGCA
Organism: Gadus morhua; assembly: GCF_902167405.1. Lineage (NCBI taxonomy): Eukaryota > Metazoa > Chordata > Actinopteri > Gadiformes > Gadidae > Gadus > Gadus morhua. Next base: position 26,710,026 of record NC_044049.1, on the reverse strand, counting down.
CTTCCTGTATATGCCCCCCCCCCCTACCCCCAAATGGCAACAACTGATATCTAGACAGAGACCTTCTCCCTGTGGGAGCCTCATTAACAATTATATTAGGCCAGGGGTAGGGAAGCCATCTCTAATATCTCTTAGGACCGAAATCTCACCACTTAAAAGGCCATTAGGGAGACTGCTGTGTTCTTCAACGAGGGAACACGACCTCTTAGAAACGTATAACAACTCAAATAACGCACACGTTAAAACAACAACGTACATGTGTTTGGGTTTTTATCATCCACCCCACTAGACACACCAGACCTAGATTTGGCTTGTAATAACTTGCACATTTTGCGTGGGCGTTACGGGATATCTTGCCCGTTGTCTGTGCTGAGGCAACAAACATGAGATAAAGTAAACACAACCCATCGATGTGCGACTGGTGGGCAGAAGTGAGTTCACCCAGGCTACGAGGCTGGGACGCGCACTAGCATCCTAGCTCAGCCCAAACATAACAATTATAAGGCGTTTTAGTGTTTTATAAGGTGGTCTGCTAGACCTAAGCTAAAATCATGGCAAAAGAAAAATAATGCAAAAGTTACATGCTCATGAACCTTGTGCCTTATAAAAATCAACCAACAAAATGAAATAGTACCAGTGTTTGAAAAAACGTCTGCAGTCATCCCTCCGTCTGCTTCTTTCTTTTTTTTTTAAAGCAAAACAACACTTAAAGATAAAAAAAAATCACACTTAAAGCTGTAAGACTAATTTGATCCACTGTCATTGGATGGAAACGCAAGACCCTTTGAATGCCTTTTGCTAAGCACGTCTTAAAAGACCGTTCAACCTCGACAGGCGTTCACAAAGGCTGAATCCAATCACACCCCGCCATCAACCCTCACGGGCGGCAGTGAGGAGGTTGGATTTACCCCTCAAATCTTACCACTAATAATTTCCCTTTCACATGAAAAGATAGAACCACAGTTAATACATAACAAAAATTATAATAATAAAAAAAATGCTTCTAGCAACAAAGTGCGAATGAAACCATCTTAAATTGGAAAAAAATGATTTGTTCTCTGCCAAGATGCTGCTACCCCCGCCCCCCCCCCCCCCCCCTCCCCAACACACACACACACACACACACTCCCCCCTCCAAGGCCACTAGCACTCATGCACCGACGGAAATACTGCAGCTCGCGGTCCACACACTCGCTTTTCTGTTCTTCCCCCGCTCCATCAGACAAAAGTGTCGAGGCGAGGGGGGGGGGGGGGGGGGGGGGGGGGGGCTTTTGGTCTCCATGGCAACAGCGGCGTGATGGGAGCGGCGGGAGCGGCGGGCCCGGCTAGAGGAGGGTGCAGGGGCAGCCGCCACCCTTCTGCTTGCCGGTGTGGCTGGCCGGGACGGGGGGGCTCTCCGTCTCCTGAAACCTCCTGTGGGAGACGAGAGAGGCATGAGTGTGTGCGTGTGTGTGGGTAAGGGAGTGAGTGTGTGTAAGGGAGTGTGTGTGTGTGTGTGTGTGTGTGTGTGTGTGTGTGTGTGTAAGGGAGTGTGTGTGTGTGTGTGTAAGGGAGTGTGTGTCTGTGTGTGTGTGTGTGTGTGTCTGTGTCTGTGTCTGTGTGTGTGTGTGTGTGTGTGTGTGTGTCTGTGTCTGTGTCTGTGTCTGTGTGTGTGTGTGTGCATACTGAGTGAGTGAGTGTGTGAGGGAGTCAGTGAGTGAGTGTGTGCCCGTGTGTGTGCGTGCGAGTGTGTGTGCGTGCGTGCGAGTCACCTTATGGCGCGCACCACCTCCAGGAAGGCCTCGTCCACGTTGTAGCGGTTCTTGGCTGACGCCTCCATGTAGTGGATCCGGTGCTCGCGGGCGAAGCCCTGAGACTCGTCCCTCGAGATCTGCAGGGAAGAAAGGAACCAATTAAGAAAAAAAGAGAAGAAAAAAAAAGAACCAGTGCGTTCTGAGCTCTGCTGATGGTACGTTGGAGCCCCGTCCCGACCCGACACCTCGGGGCGCCTCTTTGGGTTAGAGTGGCCTCCCGACCAAGCTCTGAACCCGAGAGGTCAAATAAACACCGCCCAATGTAATCAGCGGCTACAGACGTCTTAAATGATGACGAAAAAAATGCCCTCCTTATTTTTGTGAATGAGATTAAGACATTCGGACCAAGTACAAAATTCCATCATTTCTATAATTCTTTTGCTAACATATTCACATTTGGCTGTTCACACTAGTAACCATTGTTCAAAGGAAAATCAGGATGCATTCTGGGAAGATTCTGCCCCATTCACTCCGTTGCCATGACTATTGAGGGCCACGACAGCTACCAATACACGTACTGTGGAATTGCACACGCACACGAAAATGTAAAAAGAAACCCAAAAATAGCTTGGTTTGCTACTAAGTGTGGGTCAGCTGTCTGCAGGTCTGTGTGAGTAATCCGACACAATCACAACAGCGCCCACACACACACACACACACCTACACACAAACAGTCACATTTTCCCAATGAACCAACTCCCATTCCAGATGCTTATGCCTCACGAGTCCTTTATAGACACCATGTCAGACTCACACTGAGGGGTAGAGCCGATGGTCCTCTCCATTATCTTCATCACCCTGGGGAGATCACGACCCAATGCAACCAAGGCTTCTAGCACCACTCAATGCTAACAAGCATCGAGTGCTTTGAATGCTAACCAGCCTGCCTCCGCCGACAGAATACAGTGGGCTCATCCACCCCGGCATCCATACAACATCGATAAGCGTTGGGACTTAAGCGATGATGATCTTACAACAAAACGTTGCGACACAAAATAACCCCGAACGAGCTTTTGATGCGAATGTAAAAAGGCCAGTTTCCACAACACCATCGGGCAGGGCCTAGCAGCTAACCACAACACCCTAACCTCAAACCCAACCACGTCTTGACATTACGTTGTGGCAGCATCTGGCTCAGGGGGTGGATGGAGACAACTACTAGTTGGGCTGGTAACCGGAAGGTTGCTAGTTCCGTCTTCGTATTGCGAATGTGTTCTTGAATGGGTCAATGTTGGGCAATATTGTACAGCGCTTTGCTCGGCCACTGGTTAGAAAAGCGCTATATACTGTATATGCAGTGCCATTAACCATTAGAGTTCAATTGAAATGTCATGATGGCACAGAAGTACTCGCCCATCGAGACAGGTCAGCCATGGCCGTGACAATGCTAGCAGATAGAAGAACCACGGTAACACAGTGCTGCAACAGAGCTTCAACAAGCCTTGCTATTCTTTTCACACATCTCTCAAATAGCCGATGAACGTGGTTTCACAGCTGCAGGCTATTGCGGCAATTCCTTGTTAAGACTTTGACTCGACTCATTAGTCATCACTTGTGTATGCAGTGCGCACAAACACACAAGCTCTGTTTATTAACACTTATTTCACACCGTCTCCCACGGGGGAAAGATGCGCATGTGAGAACAACACACCCAAATCTACCGTGGCATGATCAATAAGCCTCTGTGCAAGAATGTGTGCAACCCACATTTTATTTGCGATTACGGTTTCCACCGCTAATGATTACTACACCGCCGTTGAAATTACTCATGTCTGAAATCTCCTCCACCTCCACCACCACCACACGGGGGAAACACCCAACACAAGCACCTATACCGTTTCCTGCGCTGCGGGGGCTTGGAGGAGAGCCCGGGGCTACGCACCTCGTACAACAACCCTGTTCAGCAAAACGCTTAAAGGGGGGGGATCTTCTGCCACCAGGTGGGCGTGTTATTAGGCCTTACAAGGCTGTTGGAATATCTGCCTCTTCCTGTGTGTTTCAGTGACATCACAACTTGGAGCGTCCGCCCAGATGTACGCTGGATAGATCCGTCGCGTCAGCTCACGAGGTAGAGGCGTTGTCTTGGCACCGAAAGGTTGCTAGTTCGATCCCCCAGCTCCTCCTAGCTGAGTGTTGATGTGTCCCTGAGCGAGACACTTAACTGCTCCTGACGCGCTGGTTGTCGCCTTGCTCGGTTGAATTAACCGATGTAAGGCGCTAAATGCCCTAATTGTAATCAGTCAACCAGCCCACCCAGCGGACTGTAGCAGACGTTGCTTAACTAACTATCCATCTTACATCTAGGTGGAAACTCCCACCTGTGATGTCACAGGTGTCAAAGCCCCTTTTTCAAACGGCTTGTAACGGCTAACCACACTCACACCTGGTGGCGTCATATCCCCGCTTTAAACCATCAAACTAAGGTGCTAGCAGGCCCCTCACCGCTCGCTGCTGGTCCAGGTCGGCCTTGTTCCCCACCAGCACCATGGGGAAGTCATCGCGGTCCTTGACCCGCAGGATCTGGGTGTGGAACTTCTGGATCTCATTGTAACTAGAGATGGAGGCAGAGAAGAGAAGAGTTACAGAGAGAGAGAGACAGAGAGACAGAGAGAGAGAGAGAGACAGAGAGAGAGAGAGACAGAGAGAGAGAGAGAGAGAGAGAGAGAGACAGAGAGACAGAGAGAGAGAGAGAGAGAGACAGAGAGAGACAGAGAGACAGAGAGAGAGAGAGACAGAGACAGAGAGAGAGAGAGACAGAGAGACAGAGAGAGAGAGAGAGAGAGAGAGAGAGACAGAGAGAGAGAGAGAGAGAGACAGAGACAGAGACAGAGAGAGAGAGAGAGACAGAGAGAGAGAGAGAGAGAGAGAGACAGAGACAGAGAGAGAGAGAGTTACAGAGAGACAGAGAGACAGAGAGAGAGAGAGTTACAGAGAGAGAGAGAGACAGAGAGAGAGTTACAGAGAGAGAGAGAGAAGGAGAAGAGTTACAGAGAGAGAGAGAGAGAGAGAGAGAGGTAGAGAGAGAGAGAGAGAGAGAGAGAGAGAGAGAGAGAGAGAGAGAGAGAGAGGTAGAGAGAGAGAGAGAGAGAGAGAGAGAGAGAGGTAGAGGTAGAGGTAGAGGTAGAGGTAGAGGTAGAGGGAGAGGGAGAGAGAGAGAGAGAGAGAGAGAGAGAGAGAGAGAGAGAGAGAGAGAGAGAGAGAGAGAGAGAGAGAGAGAGAGAATGAGAAGAGTTACAGAGAGAGGGAGAGAAGGAGAAGAGAGAGAGAGAAAGAGAGAAGAGTTACACAGACAGACGGACAGAGGGACAGAGGGACAGACAGAGGGACAGAGGGACAGAGGGACAGACAGAGGGAGAGGGAGAGAGAAGTCGCGCGGAGACTGTTAACACAAGGCTGAGCAACTGTCTGCGAGTGGCGGGTTGCTGGTCTCTGGCGGGGGCTGGCCGCCTGCTGTTGACTCTGCCACGGGGAGGAATGAGACACACGCACTGGCGTCACGCAGTGAAAATAAGTGACACGTTTGGGGAAGATGGAGGAGGAGGGGAGATTCACCAGTGCAACCAACTCATTTGACTGCCGGTAATTGAGACTTCTGCATCTCTGTTTTGTTCTCGCTACACCGAAACGCGATGCCTTCCTCATAGCACCTTATATTAGACCTTAAAAAAGGGAACAATGACTGCAGTGAATGTTTGACCGTAGAGTATCGACCAGCTGTGGTCGACAGGTGCTAATGACCCACATCAGGACTGGATAAACATGGCTATTAATGTTAAGTTTAAAACTAACAGATTAACATTTACATTTATCAGACGCTTTTATCCAAAGCGACTTACATTAAGTACTTTTATCGGAAGAAGGAGAAACAATATATACCTGTCGGTACAGTAAGGATGTTCATAGAACCATGTGCCAAGCACTAACCATCACTAGGTTAACCCATTCTCTGTATACAACAAAGATAGCTAGGATAAGAGGCTACACAATAATAAGTTATATTTTTAAGTGCAAGGACCTGCAACATAGAATAAGTGCGTAAGAGGGTGTGGGGGGACAAGGCTAGGTGAACTCTGAACGAGTGAGCCTCGAGTAGAACAAATGATCAAATAAACGATCGCCACACACACTCTGCAACCTTACCTTCCACGGTCATTGAGGGCGAACACCAGCAGAAATCCTTCTCCTGATCGCATGTACTGCTCCCTCATGGCCCCGAACTCCTCCTGGCCAGCCGTGTCCAGGACTAGGAAAGACAAGAGATCTCTAAGAGGGGTCTCCGGCGAGCTCTACAAATCAGCCATGAATCGGTAGTACATAAGACAACTAACTCCTGTATGTAAATGGTTTTATGTAGAGCCCGACCAATATATCGGCGGGACAATATATCGGCGGGATGATATTATCGGCCGATATTCTGCATTTTCCAAACTATCAGTATCGGCCGATTCATTCATATTTAAAAAAAAAAGTGTTTTTGTTTTTTTTCCGGTTATTGTGTTTTTGTTCAAAGGACTTTGAGTTTCATATCTAGAGTTTGTAATTTTATACATTTTATTTATCAGAACTTTAATACATTTTGATTTTGACTTTTCTGTTGTGACAACATAACAATAAAATAAAGTTTATTTTTAAACTGCATTACCTTATTATTTTAGTGAGGACTCATAAATAACTACAAATAACCAATGTTAGGGAAATCTGTTTATGTTTTCTTACGCGTTTCTGGAATTTCTTTTTTAAATATATATCGGCCGACTAAATAATTGTATCGTATTGGTCTTAAAAATCCTTTATCGGTCGGGCTCCAGTTTTATGAATTGACATCCAATGTAAAACATGTGCAGGACAGGACAATCTATAGTTAAACAGATGTTAAACGGGTGAAGCCACACCCATTTTAACACTTGAAGGCTGTAAAAGATGGATCAAACAGACGGGATATTTCAGTCTCTCTGGCAGTCTTTTGAAAAGAAAATGGGGAACATGTAGGTAGCAAATGTGTTGTGTGACTTCGGATATACTTGAAAAACAGAAATAAAAGGAGCCATCACTGTGGCTTGCCAACCAAAATAAGTTGTGGGTTTTTAAGTTTTCATCGCCTCAAGTAAACATGGCTAGCATCAGCTTGTCTGTCAGAACGCATTTATTACCGTGTAGAGATCATTTATTTAGACTATAAAGCTGGGTATCACCAATAAATCAATCACTTTATTTCATGACTAGACAATAACAATCAATTATTACTGACAGCATTATCGAAAAAGCTCCCAATCTTGCTGCTCTTTCATTAAAGGGTTAGGATTAAACCACTTTGTTACTTAGGACAGTTACTTTGTTCAACATCAGTTTAGTGTTCATGAAACTATGTGTTGTTCTGTCTCTAAAAAAAGCTTCACTGTGATAAAGGTTTACTTTAACATAACTTAAGAGGCATGAATGCTGAATATAGTACATCATGACTATATTTTACTACACTATATTTTTGGGGGGCAGAGAAATGTCTTTGACATTTTATGGGCATAATGTAACCAGGGAAAACTGATATTTTGTAGCTTTAAGATCTGTATCAAGGCCAGACTTCCCTCAACTCTTTATAATATAATTTTTAAGCATAAGGCCAAGTTGTGCGGACAGAAGGGTCACTTGTGTTTGCAGATTACATTTCTGCCGGCACATACTGGGGTATTTTGGCTTGTTCCAATCCATATTGAAACTCATGGAGGGTTGATATTCAGCAGAGCACTTTTTACTAGTTTATTTGTCATGTTAAGCCAAAAAACGTTTTCAACATACAATGTTTGAAAAACGTAAAATACATATAGGGAGTTTCTGTGTTTCAGTTCCATTACTTTGTGTTTCATATCCATTATAACGCAGTGACTCAAAATATATCTCTCAAAATCGTCTAAGAATACCCCATGACAGGTGTTTGTTTCAAGAGATCTGTTAAACAAATGAGTCAGTCAGGCCCAATTCAGATTTATGGAGGGGGAAAAAGAAAACCTAGAAGCAATCCTTGATCATACCAAAGTATACAACAAAAATGACATGCTTTCTCCAACATAATTACAGCTGGCACCACTGGAAGCACAGACAACGCAAGTCCTTAAAGTTGGCCTTTCCCCCCCCCCGCCAAGCATATCTTTAACGACATGACGGCAGTGACGGAAAAACTTATTCCCCTACTTTGCTTACAGCTTAGAAGAAAGCGAGTGCAAGTCGTAACACGGCGCTGAATCACCTTCCTTGCTGTATGACTTCGCAAACGGGCGGACTTACTTTGAGACTAGCGAAGGGTGCGACCGTCTTTTGGACATTTACATTAGGTTCCGATCCATGTTATAAATCACCCCATCGCGACTCACCATTGTTATAGCCCTTTATCTGTGGATTTTAGGCTATTGGATATGTAACTCAACCAAGCACCGACACACGACGTGATATATAGGTTGGCCGAACCTGTTGAATCCTATTTGATCGATAGGGTCGCTATACTCACTGTCCAGTCTCGTCTCCTTTCCATCCACGGTGCATATTTTGGTGTAGGAGTCTTCGATGGTGGGATCATAGTCGGACACGAAGTACGACTGGGGAGTACAATCACCACGGTGTGGTTAAACAATACATTCGCCGCTTACAACATAGGCACAGCAAAACTGGTGATTTTAAAAGATCAGTCGTGGCCTTCTATGAAAATGGACGGTCAGATCTTAAATGTTGACCACAACTGCACCACATTGTATCCCTATCCGCTTATAACACGGACCACACACGCACTCACCTGGATGAACTGGATGGTCAGGGCGCTCTTGCCCACTCCGCCTCCCCCGACGACCACCAACTTAAATCTCTCCTCGTCGTTAGACATAGCGGCTATGGATCCAGCGGTTGTGTGTGTGGTGTGATAGGCCTGGTAGGGCTGGAACTTACTGGACTGGGTGTCCCAATTATAACGAACTAAACACAGAGTTTAGAGCAGACATACAAATGGGGCTTACGCCTTTTCGAGGGACCAAAGGCGAAGGGGTTTGAATTCTGCACAAGGCCGAAACATGGGCGTCTATTCTTTTTTTTTATTATTTCGAAAAACTATCCAACGGTCCTGGAGGCTTTAGTTACTTATTGTTTTTTATCTTGGTATAAAACAATCTGCCACGTCCGGGGCATACATGTTCCTGTCCAGATCGTCAATGTAACGCGAATATTCCTCTCTTTTTTTCTCCTTCTCCTTTAATCGCTTCACATCTGCAGCGAATATAAACGATGGAAGTCTTCCGTCCAGGAACTGCGACTCAACGATCGATCTTTTGTCCAGGGAAAAAAGCGTATTCGACACTCGCCTTGGATAAACCCGTCCGAGGGTGGGCCAACTTTAACACTGTTACTAACAAAAAAACTCCAACGGTAAAGTTACGCAGTCGAACCCGATCCAAGGTTTGTCTCTTGCTCAACGGGCTCGGTTTGAACAGTCTCTCCGGAGCATGCGTGTGCGCGCTACTCTTTTGTGTACTGCGATGTTCCCTTAAGATTTTCCTCGACCTATGTTCCTTCTTTTTCTTTGCCTCAAGGCAACTTTTTTCGTCAACTTTTTTTTCTCCCCCAGTCAAAGCTTTGACCAAATCCTCGCGTATGTGCGCTGCGTATGTGCGAGGGGGCGTGTCCAGCAGGGGGGTGTCAATCAGCGGGCGGCTCTCGGGCTCCGCCCCTCGTCTCCTCTGATCATTTCTCATGCAGCCCCTTCTAAGGAAAAAAGGCATGCGATTTTGATCAGAATCCATAAGGTTAATTTTGTATTGCTAGTTGTTAATGTTGTTTTCAATGGCTATGCCCGACAATACGATCGGTCTTAAAAGCATTGAGGTGGATTTGAGTTCCAAAGTGTCACTTTTCTGTAAATTTCCTTATTTGGCAATGAAAGGTTATCATTGCTTGGCATTCGACTGCAGTAGGTCAGGGCTGTACCGTGTCGCCTAACCGTTCACAGGCCTAGTTATTAAATGGTGTGAGACTAATATTTTTCTAATTATTATTTGTTCGTCTAAGGTTTCATCCTGTTAAATCGTGCTACCTGGTCCTTGTTCATGAGGTGCCTTATTTCTACCGGATGTGAGTCACCAAACCTCGCCCAGAAGTGACGAGTGGGAGACTTTTTCAAAGCCGAAAAGTAAACATTATTATCTTTTCCGTTTGAGAACTCAAAGGGTAGAAAGTTAAACGTATATGCAGTGTATACTTTATGATCATTTGTTTGAAGGACAATGAATCAGCACATCTATATTAATTTAGAATTGAAGCAAGTGTCATAGACGTTAGACGACATAATGCAAGATTAAATTGTAGTCTTTAATGAACACTGTTTTCTTAACAAGTCAGCGGCAAAATACAGCTCTCAAAATATCGGCATCTTATAAATAACAGGAAACACAAAACACCTGACAAGTGTCAGTTAATAAATAGGAAAATAACATAATCAAGCGTGTCCTGGCATCTGGATTCAAGGTATACCTCCCTCAAATGCACATAGATAGTACCTTCTCAGGTCATTAATAAATAAGACGTCATTGAAAAAAATGGGTTCCTTCCCAGTTCCTTTACCGCAGCAAAATGTCATAGGCAGGGGTACAGTAAACATGCGATATGGTTACCTCAAAGGGACACATACGCTGTCATAACTTTAGCTGGTGCACATGCGTACATTTGTGCGTACACACAAAAGTGCGCAAAGGCACATGCACCCACATACATAACACGAGCTCGGCTTTCGCTTGCCTTCTCATAAACATAGACAAAATTCGCTTAAGGATTATTTTGTAAAAAGAGTCTCTTGCTCCCACTCTCCGCCAGTAGAGGGCGCCCTTCTTCATCAGCACCTGTACGGCAGAGCAGCCTGTCCCATTTTAATCTGGGGCCCCAGCAGCACCCCGAGCAGCATTCTCTCCCCCCAGCCCAGCAACTTGTTGAGGGTCAGGTTGAGCGGGGACAGCGGGCTCTGGTCCTCCACAGCGTTCTCCTCCAGGCCCAGAGTGGACGAGCCCTTCTTGTTCTCTGCAGACGGCTGCTGGTCGACTATGGTGGTGGTGGTGGTGGTGGAGGTGAGTGTGGGGGTGAGTATGGGGATGATGGGGAGGCGGAGCTGCCTCCTGGCCGCCTCCCCCCTCCTCGTCTCCTTTCGGTTGGCCGTCTTCTGACTAGGACTTTGGGCCTGGTTGGGGGGGCAGACAGCTGCGCTCTTCCCCTGGGCTCTCCCCCCCAGCGGGCCTGGGCCTTGGGGGGCTGCCAGGGCCGGCCTGGTGCTCCTCGTGCAGGAAGAGGAAGCCGACCCCCGCTGCCTCTGGCTTCCGGCCTCCGGTGCAGCCGACTCAACAGCTACCTCTGCTGGCGGGTCGGGGTACTGCCCGTCACTTCCAACACGAGCCGTCGGACTAGCTGGAACGGAGGCGGTGTCCGCCTGCGTCTGGGCGGCGGCTGGGTGCGGCCGGCTGGGTGTGGGTGTGGTGACGGCGTGGGGAGCGTTGACAGTGCTGAACAAGGAGAGGGTGAGGCTCCGGCGCTTCTCCAGAAGGGAGGCGTGGCCTATGGGGAGGTGCAGGTGAGCAGGGGGGGGCGTCGGCTTGCGGCAGGGGGCGGGGCCCGAGGGCTCGCTGGGGGTCAGGGCGCTGGGGGTCAGGTTGAGCGTGAGGTCTAGCGTCTGGAGCTTCCTGGAGAGCGCGCACGCCGCCGCCGCCGCCGCCTCGGAGGGGTCCTCCGGCGCCTCGTCCCAGCGGGAACATCTCTGGGCGGTTTCCTCCGTGCGGTCGGGAGGGGGGTCCCCTCTGGCGGAGGCCCCCGGGTCTCCAGCAGGGAGGAGGTTGCCCTGGTAGTCCAGGCCGGGGCCCGGGGGGGGCAGCGGGGCGGTGGGGGGGACGGAGTGGTTGGCGTTGGGGGGGTTCAGGGGCTGGATGACCAGGCGTCCGTCCGTGGACTTCTGACGGAGGCTGCCTTGGAAGTGCTGCAGCTGGCCCAGGAAGTTGAAGTTGGGGGAAATGGACGGCCTTCTCTCCTTCACAAACCTGGACCCGGGAGAGAACGGAGAAAACCCCTTCAGTTGGTTCAACGTTCAACGCCATCGTTGGACCATTACGGAAAACTATTCACTGAATGTGACGAATGAAGTACTACATCTTAACGCAAAGACACACACTGTGGTGCACACGTGCACTGTACGTTATGTAGTCATGTGTCCCATCGCGATGCGGCTGGGAGACCGTGATACTCACCTATAGGCGTGGTCCAGGTCCAGCCCCATGCTGTACATGATGTAGGCCACAGCCAGCGCCGGGGAGCGGGAGATACCGGCTGCACAGTGGACCAGAACGGCTCCTCCAGAGGACATGGCCCCGTCTGCAGAGAGACACAGCAGGGTACATGGTACACGGTCAGGGTACATGGTCAGGGTCCATGGTCAGGGCACCGTAGTTCATTTTATTGCCAGGGTTTTATCTCCTTAGGTTTTGTGGGTATTATTCTTCAGGATATTATTGCAGAAAATATTGAATGTTTTATTTATTGTACCAAATGGAGTGCCATTCATATCGGGTTATGATTATTGTAGTAATAAAAGGTCATGTTATTTATTACTCTATAACACTATAACTACTACTATAGATGTAAGGCAAGTAGGCTACTACATCGTTTGCAGGGCGAGTAGTCAAATCCATAGAAGTTATAAAAAGCAGGCAGACCCCTATTGACAGGTTATTCAAAGGGCAGGCAGACCACTCAATAGACGTGTCGCTCTGTATTGCATCATCGTGCGCGTACCGATGAAGCGCAGCGCCGCGGGTATCCAGGGCAGAAGGTCGTCCCGCAGAGAGTCGTCGATGGGTATGCGCAAGTACTGCGAGACGGGCAGGAAAGAGGGCTGCGGACTGCAGCGACTCACGCTCAAGACGTAGGAGATCCCTCTGGCACTCAGCGAGTCCTGCAAGGATGACAATTGTATGAACGCCTCGATACTAACTTAAATTTATTTAGATGCATATAGTCTAACATAGACTGTGTGGCGTCTATATGCTTGCTCCATGACTACAGCCACAATAAACGGACTACGTGTCTTGTTTTCTGGGAAAGGGATGGTATTTGGACGATGGCTAGTGAGCGTGTTTACCTGCGTAACGTCCCGCTCAGCTCCAAGGAAGAGATGCGGCAGAATGAGAGACAGCGGAGGTCGCTCGCGCTCTCCCTCCCTGCAGAACACCATGGCTGGATCTGGCGCAGGTGGAAAACAACTCAGCGTTACTATGCACCCGTGGTTAAACAAGATATTGGAAAAGAAGAGGCATTTAAAACATTATGCCTTTTACCCAAAGTTAAATGTAATTTGAAAATGTAACTAAATTGCAAACCATGAAAAATGTAAATGGTCGAGGAATGCTGTGCAAAGTAGTCTGCAATGCAGCCTGATATTGAATTCTTGCAAACACCACAGAAAATGCAAATGGCAGTGACGAAAACTGTTTTGGTTTACTACTTACGATTAGATTTGTGTTATCCAAAAACTCCAATATGCAAACTTGAAATCTTGCTCGAATAGCCTTGCGACCAGACAGAATGCCGAAGCTGTTGGAGCGATCACTTCCAGAATCTCGGACACTTTGGTGGACAAAAAAAATAACACAATCAACACAGATCTGGCGACGTGCACTCCCTTCCTCTTCCTCTCCGTCCTTGCAAATGTTCCCAACGTTTGTTGTTGTCCGACTATACCTGAGAGAAGCGAAAAGGATGAGGTAATGCCGTTCAACGCTAAGAATAGCGCTTTAGTAGGTGATGTCATTTTCAGCCAATCACAGGCCACCGCGAGTGCTGACATTGCGCAGGCGCGCAGCAGCCCGGTTCGTCCTCATCATCAATTCATCAGAGGAGACCTCTGCATTTTATTGTGATGAATCGTACCTTTTGATTGAGCACTATCCCCCCCACAGGCGCCATTGTTGCGGGCTAGTCAAAAGAGCATTCAACCCACGAATTCAGTCAAACAGGCTAAGCTAATGTATCTTCCCAATCGCTGTATTTATCGCGCATGTATGGTTGTTTCTGTTTATTGCACGCGTTTTACATGATGCGTATTGCATGACCAAATATAAATGACACATTCTGAATGAATAAATGTGATCTCATCATGTCATCTATAGTCGACTGTAATCGGTTCATCATCCGTCTGCACGTCAGTCAGTGTAGCACTGTTTTTAAGTGAGCTGCGTCATCACATTTATTTACAACTCTTATGCGTTTATGCAATGCGCTGAAATAATTTCACACGTCGCAACTACAATTAAAAATGACGACATAATCATAATGAATCTTCGACTACATCTGTTCTGGCCCCCCCCCCCCCCCCCCCCCAGAGTCCTTTTTGCATCTTACATGCAGTTGTTTGTCCCAGATGTGGTGAGAGGGATACGCCTTCAATAGGGAGTATTTTTTAGTGGAAACAAAGCACGTTTTTTGCATGGGTTTTATTCAGTCTAGGCTACTCAGTAGCAATCTATGTAGTCCTTACTTCTCTCAAGGACGCCGTCAGTGTCATATATCTAGTCCTTCTCTCAAACGAACGTTAGTATCAATCAACTACAGTCCTTATTTTCTCAATCACTGTTAGAGTCATGTATCTACAGTACCTCATCCAATCGCTGTTCGTGTCATGTACCTAAAGTACCTCATTCAAATTCTGTTTGATCATTCATCTACAGTACTTCTCTCTAACTCCCTGTTAGTGGCATATATATATTCCTTTCTCTCAAAACCTCTGTTACAGTGTAATATATCTAGTTCTCTGAAATGCTGTGAGTGTCATATTTCTAATCCTTCTCTCAAACTGTTAGTGTCATCCAGTCCATACATCTCTGCAACACCGTTACAGTGTCATATTTCTAGTCCTTGCTTCTCTCAATCACGTTACAGTGTCTAGTCCTTACTTCTCTCAAACTCTGTTAGTGTCGTATATCTAAACCTTCTCTCAAACACGCCGTTACAGTATCATGTACCAGCGGAAATTATTGAATGACTTTTGGACTTAGTCAATGAATGACTTTATGACTTAACCATCATATATGCCTATCGATGTTACGACCCAGAGATTTTTTCAGTCCTGCTTTGCAGTAGCTAAGGATTTCATATGCTTGGTCTATACTGGTGGTGGGGATTTAAAGAAGTAGAGCTGTATTGTCACAAAGTGTAGTTCAGACACACTTATATATCGTAGGAGCAGGTATATATCAAACACAGGACCACTTCAGTTGAGTATATGGCATAGTTTTACTTTCACATTTTTCAGTACAGAGTAAATCTTAAATCTAACACAGGTATTTGACAGGATTTAACACCGATACACGGGGCTGCATTAGCTAGCGGATACTGCATAGACCCACACGCACGCAAACACACTCACAAATGACTATATATTTTCACTACGATGGTCAACTTCCTGTGAGTGGCGTGTATAGCGACGCAGGGCACAATACCTGTTAAACTAATATGAGTTTGTATCATAAATGTTATTTTTGGGGTACACACACACACACACACCACACACACACACACACACACACACACACACACACACACACACACACACACACACACACACACACACACACACACACACACACACACACACACACACACACACACAAATTGGGTGCCGGTGTGTGTTTATGCAAGAAGGGTAGGGAAGGGTGAGTTTAATTCAGTCATCAACCTTTCTGAAAATGTGTACTAACAAAATAAGATCAAGTGCCATTGGATACAGCCTACCAAGATTGTTGGGAGTAAAAAATGTAATTAATTACGAAGCAAATCACAAATCACCTCCCGAGTACTCTATGTGTGTGTGTGAGGGCTTGAGCACAGCAGGGCCTGCGCATTGAGACCATGTTTGGGGATTGATAATGCGTCCTCTCCTAATTAAAACGTGCTCGTCTACCACCGTCCCTGGCCTGCTGCGCTGCTCAGTCTAAAACGTGTCACGCCATCACACGTCAAAAAAGGGCAGTCTCAAATTCATTGCGCTAAACCCCAAACGGAAAAACTAAATAAAAATGAGGGACAGCCAGAAGCGTTTACCTGGACGAATGTCACACCCGGGGGACGGTTAAAAAGAACAGCAAACCCAGCTGGGAGCCAAACCAGCTCTGACACGACACCACCCTGGCGTTTGTGTTTTAACACTGTAAACCCGACCAGCTGTAGCCTGCTACGACTACGCAGGTGGGCTCGTTCACTCCTACTCAACGCACGCCCGGGTTCTCTGGTCGGCGGCCCGCCTCACGCTCCAGGACGGGACCTCGCCCGCTACTCGCCTTATTTTTTTTTTCCAATGAGATAAACACAAGCCTGAAAAAGGAATGTACTAGAATGCAAAAAAGATCAATGCACACAAACTGTCGAGACACAAACGCATCACAGGAACACGTCAATAAGTCCACTAGGAAGAAACAAAAAAAACAAAGCAGTAAAACAAAAAACAAAAAAGACAAGTTGATCAAAACTACAAAAGACAACCAAAAAAAAAACTGCATACTTAATTACATGATTTATATTTTTCATAAACAACACGAGCAGAATCATGACTTCTCTATATTAACTATATATGCCCGAATGGAAGCGAGGGGAGGGAGGGTTTGGGGGGGGGGGGGCAGGGGAGGGCTCTCCAGGGCAAGGTGGAGTTAAAGTGTATGCCAAGGATTAGAAGGAAGGGCAGGTCTCCGGAAGACGCCTAGAAAGTGCACTGGCCATTTCCACTGGAATTGAGTAGGCGGAGTTCAGGAGACGGGGAGCGACGGGGAACGACGGGGAAATTGAAGGGACAACCCTGCTGGGAATGTTAGTGATGGTGGTGAGGGCGAGGGAGGGCCGGGGGGTATGATTGCAGAGCTTAGTTCAGACCCCTGAGGTCGGACTTGTATTAGTGTGGTTCCCACTCGACCCAGGCCCCTTGACCCTGCGCCGTGAGCCAGCATGAACAAAACGAGAACAAACATCAAGCCCATGGAAAGTGAGTGTCTGCCCGTTTGAAATGATCCAGGATCCCACATGGACAGCAGCCGAGGATGCGCGCCTACCACAGACACGCCGTCTCCCACACACCTTATTTCGCTAGCAAGCATAGCTTGTAATGTCCACTCAGTGCCAGAAGTCGTCACCACTACAGGAAGTGAAGGGGCGGGACCTAACCTGGGGGGCACGCCAGCACGACTCTGGACACACACACACACCACACACACACACACACACACACACACACACCACACACACACACACACACACACACACACACACACACACACACACACACACACACACACACGCGCGTGACAATAGCAATGACAATAACATGGCTGACCGCGCACACGGCAGCAGCTGCTTCTTTTTTTTTTTTTAAACATTATTTTTTTGTTTTTGTACTTGTTATTCTTCCCTTATTGGTCGGTTACACCTTTTTACTTCCTTGTTTACTTGGAAACTATGATGGAGTCGGACAGGGTGGGGGTGGGGGTGGGGGGGGGGGGGGAGGGGGCGGGGGGCTGGGAGGGACTTCATCTTCCTCCCCCTCAGCGCGCGCTCAGAACTGTTCCGCCAGCAGGTCACACAGCCGCTTGGAGACCGTGTCTTTACTGCTGCGCAGCGTCAGCCGGTACATCTGGGGAGGGAGGAGACACAGCGGGCATGAAGACAGCTGCCGGGGGGCGGGGGGCAGTCATGGAGGGGGGGGGGGGGGGGGGGGGGGCACTGAATGGGAGTCGCTGTGTCTTTGCCGACTTGCGGTGCAATGGGATGCAGAAGGCACAGCGAAGGCTACAGGGAGACCGCCAGCACACTGGGGGGGGGGGGGTTGATACATGTGTCTCTAGACATGTAATGAGGGCGTAATAACACACAGAGTGGAGGAGGGAGAACACGACGTAAGAACAGACAATTACAGAGGCAGGGAAATGAAAGAGAGACGGTACAGGGAGACCGTGGAGAGGACATAGGCCGTAGAACAGTAATGCCGCTTTTCCACCGCACATGTAGCTCGACTCGACACGACACGACACGACTCGACACGGTAGCAGCGCGGGTCCTTTTCCACCGCAAATAGTACCTCCGGGACGTGGGCGGGGTCGGCTGCGTGAAAGGGCCGTGACGTATTTTTGTACGCGACGCAAACAACACCTACGTAACCCACACATGGACAGAACCCACATAACAACAATGGAGAACATCGATGCGATGGTATTCGTGTTCATATTATTAGCTGGCATGTTGAAGAAGTGGAATATGTTGGCTGCGGCGCTGCTATGGCTGTTACCAGCATGGTTGCCATGTCGCTCTCGTGACTTCGTCACACTCTCTGGCCAATCAGTGGCCGGCCGTCTGCCGACGTCACCTTTTAGCATCGGCTCAGCCGCTTGGGAACCTAGAGCGAGGCGGTACTAGAAAAAGCAGCCACTTCAGGTACCAGGTACCATGTTTTCGCGGTGGAAACGCAAAAAAGGCGAGCTGAGTCGAGTCGAGTCGTGTCGAGCTGGTACCATGCAGTGGAAAAGCGGCATAAGAGTGCTATAGGGTTCTGTAATGAGAGACAATACCGTTGATAACAGAAAGACTCCCTTTGTATATATACCCATAAGCACGCAAATGATCAGTTGATTATAAAAAAGGCCAGTGTCCGTTTCAAGGGGCTGTAAACACTTTAAATGAAGCGGACATCTCAACAGGTTCTCTGCTTCAACCCACTCTCCAGGTGATTTACCACCGTGAGCGGTATCGTGATCGGGCCGAGCGGGTCACTACGTCCACATCCTTAAACAGGCTGGTTTGGGTCAAAGCCGTTGGAGGGAACTTCACTAAAGTGACCGAAAGCGGGTGGGTTTCAGATCAGGTTGAACCCCTCTCTACAAGACACACACAAATCAAGCTAACTTCTTACATGTCTATATATATATTTATATTTATATACACATCCAACAGAGGATCTTTGGGGTGGGGGATGGACTATGCAGAAGAGTTTGAAAGAGCAGACTGAATCATAGTACAAAGTGATCACCAACGAAGAGACATCTCTGGAGGTTTATGTAAAAAGAATTAAATAAAAATTGATTGCATAAGAGAAGGGGTGGGGTGAGTGAGAGAGAGAGAGAGAGAGTGAGTGTTACCTGGACGCCAGGCTTGAGTTGCAGCAGCAAACATACGCGCACGCACACACACACACACACACACACACACAAACACACAAAAAGAATCACACGGACAGCTGTGAGTGATGTCGTGTGGGCAGCGACACACGCATCGCACACAAGGGCACCCATCGCCTGGGTCCGCTGTGTGTACATAAGGGTAATGTTAGTGTGTCTGAGTGCGTGTGTGCGTGGGCGTGTGCGTCCTCACCTGGGCCTGCGCGTTGGGCTCCAGGCGCAGGAGGACGCCCACCTGCTGCGACTTGGTCTGGACCACCCCGGCGCACACGTAGTTCTCCGGGTTGGGGTCCACGTTCTCCAGGAGGGCCGTGCCCAGACCCAGCAGCTGAAACACACACACACACACACACACACACACACACACACACACACACAGAGACACACACACACACAGAGACACACACACACACAGAAACCCATGAGTACACACACACACACACACACAGAAACCCATGAGTACACACACACACACACAGAGAAACACATGAGTACACACACATCCACACACACACCGTACACACACACACACACAGACACACAGACACACGAGTACACACACACACAGAGACACACATGAATACACACGACACACACACACAGAGACACACACACACACACACAGTCACACATGAGTACACACACACACACAGAGAGACACACATGAGTACACACACACACAGAGACACACAGAGACACACAGGGGGAGTGCGGTGCTGCTCTGAGCTGCCGTGTGCGTTCCTGGGCGTACCTTAGCCTTGAGCACTTCTGTATCCATGCCGTGGTTGGCCTTGAAGATCTTCTGCGCTTCCTGCTGCGGCCTGAGGAGATCGAAGCAACACGTCGTTATATTAGTATTAGTTACAAAAAAAACATTTCAAATAACAATGTAGTACTAAGTAGTGAATTTCTTCGTTTGAGGACAGAAATTGAATTTTGAGGAGGCCACCGTGTCGTTGGTTGACTGGCTTCTTGTGTCGTCACTCGAGTGGCCTTTAAATAACTGAAGTACTTAAGTTCCAGAAGCTCAGCCAACCCCCTCACTCCTTCAACACCTTGCCTTCCTCAGACTTTACCCCGTTCGCTTTCCTTTGACTCAATCAATTCAAAGCATTGATAAGGAAAGCGGACTAATCTTTACGACTGGTAAGGTGTACTCTCCCCCTAGACTGTTCGTTTTTTTTCCAGACGTTTCCGTATAAGAACAGTTCAACCAATGAGTCTCTGAAAAGGAAATCTCTGATCATACCAATACCACCTAATCTAAATGCTTTGCCGTCCAGCGAGCGTCCTTACTGGCTGAGCTGTTTCCAGCGCTGGAAGAAGTCCGTCGCGGCCATCTCGGTGGGCTGGAAGAACTTGTTGATGGTGACGGGCAGCTTGAGGGTGATGTTCTGCAGGGCTCCCCCGTACCTGATAGATGGGGCGCACGTAGACACGTCAAACCCGCGCACCTTGCACTCTCCATTTCCACTGGAGGGTCAGAGAACGGCAACTGTTCCTCCATTAAGACTGAATAAATAAAAGCACTGTTCAGAGTTCTCCTACTAGTTGTACGCCCTGGACCTTAATGTACGCACTTATTGTACGTCGTATATAGTTATGGTACTTAGTCATGTAGCATCTTATACTAGCGCTCTTTTTTGTATGCGGGGAATGGGTTAACCTAACAGTTGTTAGTGTTTTGCACTCGGTGCAAAACACTAACAACTGTTAGGTTAACTTATCTTTTCAATTTCTTATGACAAATGTACTTATTGTAAGTCGCTTTGGATAAAGCTTCTGCTGAATGCCCTAAATGTAAACCTAAATACGAAAAAGTAAAGCAAAGTACATATCCACGGGTTGAGAGGCGTCTCCATCAGAGCGAACAGATGCATGTTACCGTGTCCCCGGTTCTCTTTCAGTGCTGCCGTTCCGGCGCGGAGCCGTGCGTTACCTGAACTTGATGTTGAGCTGCGGGGCCTCCGAGAAGTCGGTGATGCACTCGATGTTGAGCACCTGCTGCACCTGCGCCCCTCCCTCCACCAGGGGCTCCACCGGCTTGGTCTGAACGTTGAGCTGTGAGCCACGCGTGTCAAGGAGCACCACAGAAGACACAGACGACACGCAACACCGTGGGACTAGGAGGGGCCACCCTTCTAAACACTAGGAACGAGTCCGTTTGGTCAATGAAAAGGAACACTATTGCAGCCCGTTTCAACCATTTGATCAAAAATAAAATAAGAAATTGATCTGTGGTCTTGATTTTCAACATTACAATCTTTTTTTTATTGCAAGTGCAGCGGAAATACCCCCAGAGATGAATGACTCAGAAACGGCCAAACATAGTGGGGTTTAACGCAGCCCGCAGAATTGGTCGACTTGCAGGTGCATGATGTTAACCTGCTGGGAGTGTATGCGGTAGGAAAGTGGGAATAGTCTGGGAGTCGTGAGCACAGGTAGTGGGGTAAGGATATGAGACTGCAGCTCCCCGGGGTAGCTGACTGTGGTGCTGAAGCTGGCGAACTGCACGGACGTCTTGTTGCCGTAGAACAAGTACATTCTCCCTGGAGGACGCACACACACACACACACACACACACACACACACACACACACACACACACCACACACACACACACACACACACACACACACACACACACACACACACACACACACACACACACACACACACACACGTTAGAGAGCATCAACGCTGCATAAAAAGATGCTACACTGTGGTTTAATTCCAGGTAATCCCCTGGGTAATGGTCACATCACCGTCTCCCAAACCGGAGGGAACAGAGAGGGGAGGAACAGCGCTGCTCTTGAGGATGTCCTCAGCGGCGCTTCACGCGCTGAACCCCGGGAGCTCACCCAGGTTCTGCCGGTACTCCGACTTGATCCCGATCTGCAGCAGCTGGTTCTCAAACAGCACGCCGTTGTTCTTGCACACAAACCTGAGGTGGCGCGGAGGGGAAACACAACGAGGTCAGGGAGACCTGGGAGAGAGTGGGGGGGAGAGAGGGGGGAGGGGGGGAGGGTCTATTGCAACGGAGAGTCACGACAGCTGCTCCGGGCTGGTCTTGAGAACAGAGTTGCCGTTTTATTAAAAATGAGTAAGAAGGCCGACTGAACGGGATATGACGTAAGGAAATAAACTACCTCTCGTTGCAGGGAGCGAATAACGTAGACTGGGATAAAGGTAGGCTTAGGTCGCGGTTGAGACGCCACCGAAACACCAGACATGGCGTAGATTAGCGTGGGTGGAAGGGCGAAATGAGGTGGAGGGCTGTGGGGGGGGAGAGTTAGAGAGCCTTACTTGTTCAGAAGCTCGTCCCGCCTCGGGCAGAGGGGAGCGAGGTCCTCAGAAAGCCGCAGAAGGGGGGACAGAGCTGGGGTTTTCAGGGTACAGAGACAGGGCAGCCCAGGGGAGTCGTGGGAGAGAGAGAGAGAGAGAGAGGAGGGGGGGAGAGGAGAGAGGGAGAGAGGAGAGAGGCCCGGAGAGAGACAGAGGGGTGTAGGAGAAGGTGGAGGTAAGGTGGAGAGGGGAGCAAGCCATGGAACCCAGACCAGGACGAGAAACAGCATGATGGAGAGAGTTTATGAGACAGTTAGAAAGAGAGAGAGAGAGGGGGAACAAATGCAGAAACGGTTAGTGAAAGCATCAAGGTCAAGTTGTGTATGGAATGAGAGCTTTCATCTGAATGCAATGAGACGTGTGTCGCAGGCTCAAGAGACCGAGTAGACAAAAACAACAACTCCTGTGTTGTAACTAAGTCCGATGATATGTGGTTGCCTAAAGTGACATGGTGCTTTACTACTGGCCCCTTACTCAGAGTCACCAGGAGCCTCGACCAATAGGGTGTCAGAGGTCTCCGTGGGCGGTTCCAGATCTCTGCCAATGTCCAATCAGCGATGAAAGGACAAGGGGGCAGATCAGATGCACAAGCAGACACACAGATACATAGATATTTACATTTATGCAACACACACACACACACACACACACACACACACACACACACACACACAACACACACACACACACACACACACACACACACACACACACACACACACACACACACACACGTGGAGAGAGGGAAGGAGGAGAAAAAAAGAACGAGAAAAAAAGACAAGTCACATAGATAGCAGAGATATAAAAACGAAGAGAACAAGATTAGACACACAGAGAAACACGCAGAGCGAAGAACAGACAAGACACAGAAGACCATCCGTCTCACACGCTGAACCCCCGCTCTCTGTTGGACGAACCATGTCACACGTTAAGGTCACGTCGATGTCACCACAAACCATGGCTCGTTAATAAAGCAGACTTAAAGGGCACCACACAGGTACATTGTGGAGTGCTCCACCCCTGCGATCCACACACTGAATACCAACCGACCTACACAGACAAAATGCAGCTCATTAACAAAAGGAAGTCAAAGTGTGCCTTTGCCTTGCTGTGCAGACTCAATTAAAGTTGACACATTATACCACCAGGTGTGAGTCCCTTCACTAGTGGGCGTGTCCACCTAGGTGTGTTCTGGATCGATCAGTCTACCAGCCTACCCAGTGGACCGTAGCAAACGATTCTCGTCTATCCGTCACACATCTAGGTGGACACGCCCACTAGTGATGTCAGAAGGGAACGGCTTGTGACGGCCAATCCCACTCACACCTGCGGGTATGATACGTCACCTTTAAGTTTGGTCCGGGTCATACTTAGGTCGAGGCCTAGCCCCACAGGGACAATACTCAGCCGCGCGTCGGCAGGTAGCCCGTGTTCAGCCGTGCCACGGGGAGCTCACCTGAGGAAGCCGTCGTCGTTCACAGCGGCGGCAGGCCCACCGGCGCCGGACTCAGAGAACACGTCGACCAATAGGCTGCCGGCGCTCGGGGCGGCGGCGCTGACGGGGGCGGCGGAGCGCAGACCCAGGAGGTCTGCGGACGGGGAGGGGGTGGACTGGAGCAGAGCGGGGGGGAGGGAGCAGCAAGAGGCCATCCATATTAATGAGGGATGAATGATTAATCCAACTCAAACCGAAGTCGCAATGCAACAGAACGCGATCCGCAAACACAACGGCTGCCATTTTGTTACTGTTGAGTACAGCAAGATTCGTATTATTTTTCTTTTATAATTCAATGGTTCAATAAAGATGTTATAATATCAATTCATGCCTCGAGTCATCTCAACACATGCCGGGCCTAAAGGAAAGAGCCGTTTATATGTTGACTGCTTCCAATGACATGGTGGTCATACTCTAGAAGGATTTACTGCTTGTTTAGTGAATAATACAGAATTTAAGAAGAAAAACCGCACACAAAATCGCAATCGCGATATTGGTCGAAATAAACGTAATTGGATTATTCCCCCAATCGTTGGGGTAACCAGTCCTAATATTACTGCGTTAATCATCTTGTTACCCTGAACCACACATGGGTCGCTTGATATGCATGTACGGATCGTGAGGGATATTCTTTTGGTTTCTTTGACCCAAAAATATATAGAAAAGGGTTGATATTAGGCCACCAGGTGTGAGTATGAATAGCCACATCTAGGTGGACACTGGCTAACCACACTCACACCTGGTGGCCTAATATCAACCCTTTACAAGAAAAAGGTTAAAACAAATGATGACAAACCACCGGGTCCAGTTGATTGGGCTGAAACGATGCAACCCTTCGTTTCAGCCCATTTCTGACTGAAGCTAGGGACCACGGGTCCCTCTTTGGGGTAGCCTGAACCAAAGCACAGCGTCTACTCACGGCGTTGGAGGCCGACATGGCGGAATCAGGCCCCCTGTCCCCCCCTCCGTTCAGCTCCCCGCCCTCCCGCTTCCCGTCCTCCAGCTCGGACACGGGAACCACCCCCGGGCCCTTCTTCTTCTTCAGCTTGGCCAGGATGGACGACTCTCTCTCGGGGAAGGGGGGCATCTCCTCCAGCACTGTGGCCTGAAGCATGGGGGGGGGGCACAAGGGGGACGGGTCAGCAGCGAGGACCCAGGTCCCCAACCCTACCCCCTCAACACACACGGACTGCCTGCTACTGTTTGTGCACTGCTCCGTCGCGCCCCGATGTGTAGGGCGCCTCAAATCGAAAGCGGGCTGGGTGGCAGGGCAGATGGTGCCGTCCAGATGGCCGTACAAACGGAGTGGACGCAGATGGCTCCAAGGAGGTAGGATACACCAGAACGCACTTTCATTTGAGCAGATGGCCACCAAAATAAAGAGCAGGAATGTACCGATACGTCGTCAATATACGATGATCACAGAGGGTTTACTCGGTTGGAATGTCTTAGTTGAATTACTTCAATAAGGGATCATGTCAATGATCCTTCAGCCCTTTTAAGTCATGTTTCGTTTTAACCCTCTGGCACCGTTTTGAGCTTCTTCGAAGGGCGGCTACGTCAAGGCGCTGCTCTTAACAGAGTGGAGGGCACCGCATCGGAACAGGGCTTCAGTCTAGAGAAACCAATACCGAGACAGCAGGGCTTAGCGGACTGTCTTCTTTACTATCCTGAAGGTGCTCTAGTGTCAACTAAAGGCTTAGTTATGGTTCCAAGTCGACGCAACGCAAGTGGGTTTACGGACCCATTGCGTCCTCGCGGACCCTCCTCTCGTCCACCGTAAGGGCGTGACTCGCGCCTTCCAAAAACAGTAACCCTACGTCGAGGTGACGCAGCAGCAACCTGACGCAGAACCAAAATCAGGTTCACCCGCTGTGAAGAGTCGTCTGCGCGCTCATGGAACCATAACTGAGCCTTGAGTGCACCTGGGCGGCAGGCGTCACCCCGATCCCACCGTTGGAGTGCACTGACCAGGACGTCGGTGCTGGCGATGGAGGACAGCTTGAGGTACTCGACGGCGCGCTGCTGCAGCTCCACGTCCGAGTTGCGGATCTGGCTGTCGGAGCGCAGCACCTCCTGGATGGTGGCCTTGGTCTCGGGGAACAGGTTGATGAACTTGATGTAGGCCGACAGCAGCAGGGCCCGCGTGGGCACCGAGCACAGGTGGAACTTGGAGTGGAGGAGGTTGAACTGGACCAGAGGGCTGGAGGGGGGGAGAGGTTGGGGGGATGAGGGCCAAGTACCTCCTGCTCATGCAGGTGGAAACTCTAAACATTAACACGGGTCACGGTGTTCCGTGAAGTCGTACGTTTTTACCATGCAAGAGCAGCCATCATCAACCTGACTGACTGACTAGCCGATGTGTTCTGATGTGAGCGCGAGGGGGGGGGGGGGGGGGGCGACCTAATTACCTTGAGCGGGGGTCTCCAGCAATGAGATTACCAAACTCTCCCAGGATGTAGCCTCCCACCTTGACCATGTTCTCGTGGCAGGCGGGCGCCTGCAGGGCCTGCAGCAAGGAGGTTGATGCAAGGGTTAGCAAACGCAGACTGATGGGACATCCTATTAATGTGAAAGTATTAAGTGTTAATGGAGAGGCTCCCTCGAATCGGTCTTGCCCTTTCCCATGTGATCAATAGGAGTATTAGGTAATAATTGTGAAGCTCCTTTGAACCCGGTCTTAATGAGACAACTCCCATGTGATCAATACGAGTGTTAGGTATTAATTGTAAGTCTCTTTTGAACCCAGCCTTAATCAGACCTTTCCCATGTGATCAATAGGAGTATTAGGTATTAATTGTAAGGCTCTTTTGAACCCGGTCTTGGTGAGGCATCTCCTTTGTGATCAATAGTAGTGTAAATATCAAGCATTGATTGTAAGGCTCCTTTGAACCCGGTCTTGGTGAGGCATCTCCTTTGTGATCAATAGTAGTGTAAATATCAAGCATTGATTGTAAGGCTCCTTTGAACCTGGTCTTGGTGAGACATCTCCTTTGTGATCCATATCAGTGTAAACACTATGAGGTGTTAACTGGGAGCCTACCTCGAACACGGTCTTGGCGGCGTAGCCCTGCACGTCGTCGCGGTTGATGACGATCTGGATGACCCGGTACCACACCTCCTCGCTGACGTAGTCCCCGGCGATGCGGATCAGGTTGAGGATGGTGTCCACGTACCATGAGTAGTCCACCGCGTACTTCTCCGCCAGAATGGCCACCTTCAGCACCTGGGGTTGGGGGGGGGGTTCGTTCATTAGAAAGGCCAGAGCCATCCGTCAGCCATCAGTAAGGGAAATGCTGTGTGAGAATATCTGTTTCTGGCCGACTGCCTCTGCGTTCCGATGTTAGACAGCTCCCTGCTCATTTCTGAATACCAGGACACCTGTTCCACGATTAGTTCAGGGAATCCTTCTCGCCTGTCAATCACAGGCGCGTGAATGCGACAGTCAGAGAAACTCAGGGGGGCAGAGAGGGAGAGGGGGTTGGGTTTGAAACCTTGAGCTGGTCTGCTATTTTCTGCTCTCTCTCTATTATCAGCTTTTCTACAGCCCCTATGAGGCACAGTGACTTTTTGGCCAGGCGGTGTGTGTGTGTGTGTTTACCATCTCCTCGCGGATGGAGTAGTCGGCCGTCTCCAGGTAGCTCAGCATCTCCGCCACGATCTGCTTGGCGTTGCTGCGGTCGCACATGGCGTAGAGCAGGTCGGCTGCCCTCTGACGCACGCTCACGTCCCTCTCCGTCTGCTCGGGGGCGGACGACGACGACGCACACACAGACGGGGGACGGAAGAATTAACACCAAGAAGAACAGTATAGCATTCGGCCATTTATTTTACGTTAATTCTTCAGTTTAAAAAAATGGAAGACTTCTTCGCCAGCGTATCAGAGTTTCAACAGTATGAAGACACGTCTTATAAACCTCGCGGTGGGTCACATTCCCACCATCTTTCCCTGCGATTGTCAATCATCTGCCTCTCTAAAATCCCCTAGTTCAGCGAGTGGCACATCTCCTGCACCACTGACATACAACCCAAACCTCAATACCATGACGTACGATTAGCTGAGCCTTCTTTTTAAAAACATCATGAACAACATGAACTAAAGTGTGTGTACGCGTGGACGGACCTTGAGCGCGTTGATGACGGTCTCGATGTGCGTCTTGACGGCCTCGTGGGAGAACTCGGAGCTGGCCAGGGTGCACATGCTCTCCAGCGCCAGGTAGCGCAGGTTGGTCTCGCGGTGCTGCAGGAACTGGCCCAGCTGGTTGCAGGCCCGCACCAACAGGTTGGGCTCGCTGAACGGGGGGACCCACACGTTAAGTCTGGGGGTCTCCACACCCCCACACCCCCAGTACTCTCCTAGGAACACCCCTCAGTACACACTTTAGGCCCAATCCCATTTCTACCCCTTACCCCTTCCCCTTACCCCTTCGAAACAAGGGGAGGGGTTAAGGGGTAGAAATGGGATTGGGCCTTAGCGTTGTGTAGCATCTTAGCCTAGGTATCTTTTTGCATACGAGGAATGGTCAACCATTCCCCTTAAATGGCAAATTGTAGAAGGAGAGGTTTACCGCCGTTTAATTTCCCCTTTATTGATCAGAAACATATTCTGATATTCAATATTGATCGGAAACAAACATCCTTTTCATAAATGACATCAGAGTTGATATTGGCGAGCCCTATGGAAGCCTCGTTCTAGTAAACACAGTTTAAACACCAGAAATGTGTGTTTTGATGTCTGGTGTTGCCTCCTCGCTCCCCTACCTGTCATAGTGGATGATGAGGGAGATGGCCTCGAAGAGGATGGCGTTCTTGGCGTTGGAGTGCTGCACCTTCTTGGACTTGGGCGGCTCCTGGGCCTTGTTCAGGATGGTCTCCAGGCACTCCACCAGCCGGCCCTTGACGGCGCCATCCTCTGGCGGGGGGTAGCACTGCAGCAGGCGCAGCAGCTTGCAGGACAGCCACGGCGCCGGGACAAAGTAGTAGGTGTAGTCCTGGAGGTCGGTGGAGGCCGACGACACGATCTGCAGGGGGGGGGGGGGGGGGGGGAGAAAACAATCTGAACTGTGCTAACATCAATCAGTTTGTCTTAAGGCCGATGGATTGATTTTATATTGAAAGAGGGGACTAGGTATCGTCTTCGGTTTTGGATATCGTAATACGGCACGGGTTGTGTTGCCGTGGTTTTAAAGGCCGCAATACAGTAAAGCAACGCAATTTCCTGAAACGACCAAAGCTATTTTCCTTATTAACATAGTCATTGTTACTATCTACATTACCGACGATTATTCATCAGAATTCTGATTGTGTAAACATGTTTTAAAAGTACAAATAGACAATTTATATTAATAATTATTATAAATAGTCATTTAGGCTTGATAAACACTGTTAACAGTAATATAACTCGCCACGATGCACTTTTAAGTCGGTGCTCTGCTTTCCCTCACATTCAGAAATGAAGGAAATACTTTTTCTATTGGATCAACGCTAAGATTCTCCCCACGGGTCCTCCCCAAACAAGGGAAGCCATTAGAGGCGCTGTGCTCCCCTACTCCTACCCAGCCCCGGCGTGCATCATTTCACAACAGGGCTGTCCTGACGCAGAGTTTAGTGGTCATTGTTTACCCCCAATTCATTTCTGAAATGGTTAAATAAGTTAAAAGACACGATTTAATGCAATCAAGAAGCTGCAGAGCTATGCAGCAGGTTTCAGTCTCTTTTGGATCCCATCTTGGCCAAGGTCTGACTCAGTTACGCTAGAGCCTCAATAACACAGAACGAAACCGGAAATCAAATCGTCTGACTTGTGTGGTCCATATACCACACCACAGCGCGCCGGGGCTCTTCTGGTGTGCGACCCGCTTTACATGAATTAAGCTCTGCCAACCGAGCTGAACTCAAACCAAGAGTGGAACAGCACTACTGTGCTATTCATGCCAGCCGGTAGAGTAGAGTGCACTGTGGGCCATTACGTCACTTTCTCTTTCTTCAATCCAAAAACAGCCCTCACACACAGAGCTGACCGTTTTGTAGTTTGAACCCGACCCTCCGGGGGCGTACGCGCTCACGGCTACTTTCTTTGACATCGCCAGGCGGTCTAGCGGTTTCGAGGCGTTCACAGAAAGGAGGCCAAAGAGCAACAGCCTACCCTGCTGAGCCGGGAGACGGCCAGGGACACGCAGGTCTTGAACTCGTCTGGGTTCTTCTGGCTGAGGCAGGTGATGAGAGAGATGGCTGCCGTCACCACGCCCTGGAGGGAAAGGAGGGGTCAGAAACATACAGAAGACACAGTAGTACTACCACAGCCAGCTTATGAGCCACAACCAACGTAGTGTTGGTTGTGGCTCGGCAACAGGCGTCGTTTCGAAATGTACTCTAAAAATAAACTAATGATTTGTTTCAACACTAAATAAATTCAATGTGTTGACGTTCGCTAGTCTCAGGCCCATTCGAGAGAGACACTTAACTGATGGGACCACAAGAATCGAGAACTGACCTCAAATTAAGTTATTTAGAGTTCTCAAGGTGTGCATTAAAAGACAAGAGATTATTGACTTCCTTATATCCCTTCAACTTATTTAATGGGAGTTTATTAACCCTCCGGGCTACGTAGCAGGGGGCCAATTACTGTACACTTGAATCTCAGCGACAGTGCAGCAGAATGACGCTATGGCGCTTTAGGCCCGCCCCTAAAACCCTGAGGTTATTCGCTGACTTTGATATGAACATCAATGTACTTTCTGATATTTCCCTGAGATGATATCTGGCAGGTGTGTAGTGGATACAAACCCCTGCGATGAATTATGCCATCTAGCGTTCATCACTGTGGGCCATCACTTTAACTAGTGATGCGTGTCTAATTCTTCAGGCTCCTAGATCAGTAGTGCATGACTGAATCCTCTGCTACACACTAGGGCTTTGACTTTTGCCCAAAAATCATATTCGAAGTTTGTTTGTTTATTAATATTAATATTCAAATATATTATAATATTTATTCATAATATTTTGACCTTTAAATGCCTTCGGTAAGACCTGGATTGGGCTTCGCGGGGTTTGTTTACCGGCGTTGCTATGGTTACCGGTCTTGCGTGTTCGAACGGTTTATTAGGTTTCTAATCAATCGCTGTCTAATCAATACTTCATCCACTGCCTCTTCCGTGGTCGTTACAATATTATGAATAGACTGCGTGGGGTTCTCCGACGTCTCTCCCTCTTGGCCTGCCCATAACAGGTTCCAATATTAAGGGCTGCCTAATATTAGTTTGAATTTTGATTTATTTTTTGATATTCTAATTTTATTCGACTAACGAAGTTGGGAGTCAAAGCCCTACTACACACCATGTGCTGGTCGTTGAGGAGATGCACCACGCGGGAGGTCCACTCGCCCATCAGCACCAGGTCAGGGGAGGCTTTGTAGAGACGCAGTAGACACAGGGCGGCCGACTGCTTCACACTGTCCATGGTGTCCCTGTGAGAGAGCCCAGAGGCACCGTGAGCACGGCCCTTGGTCAACAACGAGATGCCCCTGCACCGCACACACGACACGGCGCCACTGTCTGGATCACCATGGAAACCCTGTTTACACAGAGCTCATGTGAACGGGAGATCCATGTGGCTTACTCAAGTCCTCCGCTGCATTTAGACTATGAATTTGATATCGTCTAAAACCTCTTTAGACATAATATCGTAATAACATTAC
Organism: Gadus morhua; assembly: GCF_902167405.1. Classification (NCBI taxonomy): domain Eukaryota; kingdom Metazoa; phylum Chordata; class Actinopteri; order Gadiformes; family Gadidae; genus Gadus; species Gadus morhua. The sequence continues at coordinate 26,678,481 of NC_044049.1, read as the reverse complement.
CCATCGGGCGTCTGGAACCATACTAGAGTTCTAAACAGTAAATGGACTGCTTTATATAGCGCACTTCTAAGCAGTAGCCACTCGAGAGCTTTGCAATTAATGCCCAACATTCACCCGTTCACACGCCGACGGCGGTGAGAGCCATGCAAGGCAACAGCCAGCTTGTCGGAAGCAGTGAGGGTTAGATGTCTAGCTCAGTGACACCTCGACCCTCAGCTAGGAGGAGCCGGGAAGTGAGGTCCACCTGCTCAAGTACCTCCTGAGCGACTGCTCTACATTCAAATAGTCTGTCGACAGTGATTTGACTCCGGCTCCATGCCTTAATCTCAAGCTTGAAGTTAGATTTACCAAGGCTTAGCTCGGGTATTCGGAAAATAGTTTGGAAACGCAGCCCAGGGCTGCGTTTCCAAACTATTCTCTGAATGCCCGAGCTAAGTCTTGGTAAATCTAACTCGGGGAGATGGGCCCTGGGCCTTCCGCGGACCACTCACCCGGCCACGAGGATGCGAGGGATCTCCCCGGCGAAGGCCTCGGCCATCTCCCTGCTGCCAACGTTGGCGATGCAGTGCAGAGCCAGGCACATGAAGGTGGGGTTGCGGCTGGACAGGTCGTTCTTGATGGCGTTGTTGATCAGTCGGATCAGCTCGCTGTTGCTGTTCACCAGCACTGAAATGAATAGGTAGCCCTGGGGGGAGGGGGACGGGGGACGGGGGGGGACACAAAGAGACAGCCAAAGGGTCGCGTCAATGCCTGGTATGTGATCATGGCCCTTTCAACGAAAAACAGCCAGTTGAAGGCCAAGCGAGGACAACCGAAGGACTGTGGCGGGGATGACAAATAGAGGAAGGAAATGGGAAAAGTGAAATGGTGGCAAAAGAGAGGAGGCGAGGAAGTCCTGACTGTGCATGCCAGCATGGTATTATATTAGAAATGAAAATCAATAATGCAGTCGAACGCAAAGGACTGTTTTGACGCGTTTCTGGTAAGAAAACCATTCCAACAAAATAGAGAAGGGCATTCAGAAGAATCCTCTGCATTCCTTTTATCATTTGTTCCATTAGGACGGCGAAAGCAGAACAAGGGGCAAATGTGACCAACTCAAAGGCTATGTGAGGGTTGAATGCCACCAGTGCATTCCTTTGCCGTTTCATTCAACTGCATATTTTCAGTCTCAAACTTCAACACCGTGATAGCAACGGTCATGTGGCAGGATGTCCATATCTTTGTTTAGTGTTAAAGTTCAAGACCTTGTCGAATCGCCTCAATGGGTGCAGTCCTACATTCCCCCCCATTTGGTTTAAAAGTCCTGACACATCAAGTTTGATTCTCTTGACAATTTCCTTTTCCTGATGAAATCTACAATGGAAGGGGACCATGGCAGAGGATATTTTTCTGCTCTATGTCCAATTACTTTAACACCCTCAAGCCTTCTGCTGCTCTGAAAGAAAACTTAAGGTCTGTGGGTCTTGCTGGGGCTGTAAAATGTGATTTGCCACACATACAATTGTCAAACGCAACCATGCGTTCTTTAGATATCAAGTCAGCAAGACCGACTGGCCCAGTCATCTCTATACTAATTAAAAAGTCTAATCAACGTGATCTGTACCACGGTTTACGGAGAATTCCAATGCAATTCCGAAGAAAGATTAAACGTATTTAACGGCTTATTTATGTAAATTCCTTCCCTATTTTGAGTCTGGCCAAAGAGAACTGCAGAGAACTGGAGGCACTTAGAGGACAAGCCAGGACGCTAACCCACTCCTAACCCTTATACCCCAACACTTGATAAAATGTCTTCCCAAAATAATTGTCTGATGAAATGAGGGGGCCTCAGTGAGTGACACAAAACATGTCCCATAAATATTGCTGACAAGAAGGGAACTAGTACAACTATTTCCACATTCAGCTGCCATGGAGGATGTGTGGCTTTGGATTACAGTTGGGTGTGAATAAAATATGTTTGCCATAAGAAGGATTTTTTTTGGTGTAAAAGGTTGTTTTCACACCTGAATTCAAAGGATTAGGTAGTGAATTTGCTACTTCCTTAGATTCAAACAACGGTTAGTGTTCACACAGCTGTTGAATGGATTGCTCGCCTCATGGACAAAAAAAATGGCGGGAAACTCACAATGCTTCCTTGTTGTGGGCAATAATAATGGAGTAACAACCGCTTTCTGTGGTCTTGGGTTCTTTCAGTTTCAATTCATTAATTTACTGTTTTTGTGAGTGACCAAGATCAACTACCTTGTATAGGCCTAGATGGGAGTGATTTAACCTCCTGATTGCACCACGTTCGAATGAGACTCAGGAAAGTTCACTCATTCCTGGCTGAATATGTTCGACATTTCTTTGTTAAATTACTATATTTGATATATACTATATATATATATATATATCAAATCACGTTCACATCAAAAGTGAACTGAAACAGAGTTCACTTGGAATGTTTAAATGAGCGCTCAAACCATCCTAAACCACCATACTCTCGCTTCAAATACTTCTGGACTGGATTTAAAACAGACCAAACACCTCAAGGGTGAAAGCAGGCGATAATGAGTCGAGTGTTTTTGTTTTTTGACATTCAAAATGATTACTCGCAAATTGCTTGTAATTATAGTACAAATATGACAATATAGTTCTGGCCAAACCAGTTCATTCCCTACTGAGCAATTATATAATATTCGTCATAGATTTGTATAACAACTTCCAGCCCTACTCAAGGATAGAAATAGTTTGTTAATGGAATGGTCCTGCTGACGTTATCTCCACAACTCCTATGCACTCATTTGTTAACATCAGTTGTCCCTTACTATATATACACGATACACATATCAAACAGCAGCATTGACACATTTTCACAATCACATAATTGGGAGCCAAATTTATATAAAATATGAATTAGCATGTTATTGGTTTTTGTGTAAAAACCTGTAGGCATCAGTACAATAACACCATCCTTTTGAAACAAAGGTTATCCAGCTTATCCTTTTCTAGGAAGGAACAACAAATTAACTTTTCATTGATCTTTAGTACAGTCAACAAACTAGAGTTGGGGATTCGGGGATTCAGCTCGGTGAAATGCTGCAAGAGCAGAGGCTTTTGTTTACTGTTCAAAGGGACTGCTTCAATCAGATAGAGCACTTTGACCGCAATAAACGCGGTTGCAAACTAAAACTGGGTTGCAAGACAAAAATCTGATAGACAGACACGAGTCAATAAACGATTGGCAACACTTACAATTTGTTTCTCTGTGTACTTGTTGGAACTGAGAAGGTTGACAGCTTCCATGTGTCCAAAGTCGATGTCATGGCCGAGCAGGAATATGAAGAGCAGCTTGCAGACATACTTCTTCTTGCTGTAGCCATCCAGGGCCTTGTCCCCCTTAAACTTGGAGCGGATGTTGGCCAGCTCTTTATTGATCCGCTTGATCTCGGCTTCCTTGCTTTTACCTAGGGCGAGAGGAAGGACAAGTGAGGATAGCGTTTCTCTCTGTGACATACAGGAACACAGACAGCCTGGCGAGAGCTGCAGTCAGTGCCCCAGCCTACACAGTAGAAATATCCAACATCGACAAGCTTCACGCTGGTGAGACTGCAACCATGACCTAAGATTCTGGTCAAAGTTTTTGTCCAAACACAAAAAAGGAAGAAATTCCAGGTTCCACCACATGGATAAGATAAGGAATGTACGTAATCATTTTAAGTTTCAAGGCAAACAAATAACTAAGACTAGGGCATGTTTTTCTCTTGGTAGTGAATAAAATGTGATAAATATGTCTGTAAAAGGATGGCACAATGGGCCAGCAGTTAAGTGTGAATAGATTCTTAGCTGATAAGCCACCGGAGGTCCCCCCCCTGGGTGGCATCTGGCAATCTTAAGAACTAGTCGGTCTCCAATCTGCTCCAAGTTGTTTTCACTGTCTGAAGACAAAACCCAGACGAAGAAGAAGGACACCCCGCCCTAATGGCCTTCTGTCAACCCAACGTGTAGTCACGTTTTTGGAGCAGTGCATGTAGACCGAAGCCACAGCAATGACCTTTGTGGGCTAAGCAGGTGACAGACTCACCACATAACCAAACCTCTATTCGACAGATAAGTTGAATTCAAATTCACCATTTATTTTAAAAATTGAACATCAACCATCCACAACAATTAGTCAGAAACAACATATACTGCAGAAATAGATATACAATTATCATTAGATCCATAATTGAAGACCACAAACCTCTAAATAAGCAGTACATTTCTGATTGTTGCATTAAAAGACACTTCCTGCATGAAAATAAACTCAGTCCAAACAAAACAAGACATGCCAACATATAACTTATCCTCTGTCCTGTTATTTTTGCTTTATAGTGCATTGATTTGCCTCTCATAAACAGAGATATTTTGCAGAAGTAATATGAAAGATATTATGTAGCCAATAGAGCAGAAACAAGGTATAGAATAGTTACAGCAGAGAGAAGCCTACAAATGGATGCTAGGCAATAACGGTGAAAATATGCATCCCAGAAAGGTTATTTAATGTAAAAATTAAACGTTCGACTTTGACACATCCTCCTTCAGTTGAAACAAGCATCAGATAACTGGGAATATCTATTGTAACTGACTTTGTGACCAGTTCCGACTCTAGGGGGTGGCCGATAAAGAGTGTAATCTATAAAAACAGATATCGCATTCTTCTTTCCAATCGTCCTGACAGCAGTTAGTAACCCCTGATTCGGAAGGTGACGTTTTGTCTCTCCCAGTGTATCATTAGTTCACAACGGGGACCACACTTTGACATGGACCTTTTCATACTGAATGCGGTAAACTATATTTAAAATGTGTGCACTACGCCAGAAAACGAGCTTTTGATCCCCGTGGAACCCGCTCGTTACCTCGTTCACAGCACATATAGCGCAAAACAAACACTTGATTACAATTCACCAACAATATCCATCCAAAGATCCATGTACTCACAATTACGGATATCGGATATGAACACGGCCAGTCCGCGCATCCCGTCTCCCTTCGACACCGCCGGCATTTTTGCAGGATTCTCTGTTCACTCCGACCTCTCTGGTGCAAATGAACTGGCGTCGGTCAGCTTTTCCGACTGCCCGTGCGTTGAAATACAAATGTTCCGCTGAACGACAACGAGCCCAGCAATAAACTCCGTTATAACAGCGAAACAGACCGATCAGACGCAACCGGGAACGATAACTTTGTGATTAGCTATTGAACTTGCTCTAGGCTTGCGTTGGTGACCGAAGATAGCATCGGCTAGATTAGCCCGATGGCGGTGGATCAACTAGCAGCAGGGTATCCCCGTTAACTAGCTCGTTTCCGCCGATTATGGGTAGCTATTTCATTCAATCCCTTCCGATGACAGATTGGAAGCAATACGAGCTACTGGATATGACAGCGCACGACATCCACCGTAAAAAAAATAGCCCGGGTTGAACCGTCTATGGCAGAAAATTCCGCAGAAAAATAGGACCAGGAATGTGTCGTTGAAAATGTTTTCCGAAAATGTATGTTAGCTTCGATTCACTCACGGTCAAGCTAGCTAAACAGCTAGCTAGCTAGCTGGCTAGCAATATCATTCAAATGCTGGAATACATGACCAATCGAACGTAATCACTCCTCGAACAGTCGTAATTCCCCACCAACGATATGGACTAAGATTCCAGTTATATTAAACAATTTGCAAAGCGTGGTAAATAGGAGCTCGTCAGTAATATAGAGCAAGTCTTATCCGCAAGCCTCTTCTTGGTTGCCTGGACAGGGCTCGTGACAGCAGCGGGTCGACTCGACGCAGTTTAGTCTCGCGCACGCTCGTCGTTTCCTCCTGCTGGCACCGACCCTCCGTGCAGCTCCAGAAAATAACAAGCCTGATTGGTTGAAACAATATACCTCTGGAAAGCAACGTTAACGGAACATTGTCAACCAGTGAGGAGAGCAGAGTAAACATTGCAAAATAATCAAATGCATCAAATATGTATGTATATATAATACACGTATGTATGAGGAACGCCGTTTCCAGACCCTGTTTCCAGTCTGCACTCATAATAAGGTTATTGTGAGTGCAAACGCGTTTCTCAAGTCGATATGCAATTTAAATGCCTTTAAGGAGTGGGCCGTACAGTGGCATTTAAAAATTGCCAGTGTAATGTGCTAAACATTTGTTGCCACTGTATATTTTTGCTGATTCATTTTTTGTTCGTTTTCAGGGTATTGCAACTTCGGATTTGACATGCAGTATGAAGTTATTGTTATTGATTGACCTTCCTGTATGTTCATGTTGCCAATCCTGTCCGAATCATTTAACTGATAGTGTGCATGCTTGCTCCCCTATTTCTAAAACTTCTTCGATGGGAAAAGTGGGCTTATTGTTTTTTCTTTGGTTTGACTTGAGCTCAATACACTAGTCTGTTACTTTAAGACTAGGTACATGGATTATTAATATATGCCTATATATCTAAAAACAGCAGTGGGTCATCGCATTTACACACTTTTATATACTGTGAATTATACTGCCACTGTGCCACTTTATAATTTAGACTGTTTATACTGTTTGTCCTGTTTGTTTTGTTTGTCCTTACTTTCTCATTTACTTTAGTATTTCTTTAAGTTTTCCTGAGCATTACTTTAGCACTACTTTGTATTTTTATTGGATTGTATTATATCATGTATTCTACTTTCATTGCTGCTGTGCTGTAATACAATAATTTTCCCTCCGGGGATTAATAAAGTGTTATCGTATCTTATCTTGACTCATTGAAGTAGGGGACAATTTAGCTTTCTTTAAAAACACGCTACAACCTCAAAAGAAAAAAACGCAGCGACATATTTTCTAGACGAAATAGAGGAGAGTTGTCTTGAGATTTTATCATTTTTAAATATCATCGGTCGACAAAGAGGCAAACATCTCCACAAAACAAATATTGATACTACCATACACATCAAATTATGATACAGGAAGAGTTGCCTTTGCATATAAGCAGTAAATATTGCACTTCAACTATTTACATTACATTGAAAAAAGTTGGGATTTTTAATTACAATTTAATTATACTGTGAAAGCCATACGACCACTTAAAAACGAATTTGTTCATATTTACAATAGACTGTAAAAATAAATAAGCACACAATGAACTGGAATGTGTGCCTTATAACAGTGATTTGTTTATGACCAATGAGGAACGTTTAGTCAAATACATGGGTGGGGCGTCATGAAATCCAATCCAATCGCAAATCGGAATTCGCGTTAGTGGGTGGGGCTTGTGTAGGGCGCCTTTCAACAGTCCGCACGCTGGTCTCTGCCTTGCACACAGGACCGAAATGGCGGAGACGACTGACAGAATGGAGGTAAGCAAAGAATCATTGAATAAATGTAGCAGAGAAAGCGCGAAAGAGCTATTATGTATGTTTGTTGTCTTAACATACACATATTGGTCAGTCCCTCCAATATAGTTGTAATCTGTAATATATGTGTAGTCATTCGTCACTTCTTTGTACGCACTTTCAATTGAAGCATCCATTTTACTTCCATCTCGAGCGATGCTCCATTCCGATGTCGTGATCCAGTTGCCATCATGTATGTTCGAATGAAAAACATTGATCCTAATTATGTCTAAAGATTTTTTTTATGTCGTTTCTTAAAAAATAGAAACTACTATAAGTGCTGTGACACCGGCATGGAGCTCCGATTGTCTCTGCTGTGCTTCTTGGACCGCATGGGGGCTAATTTGCTAGCTAGTAGCCTCTCTGGCTTTGAATGCTGCCTCATGCTCATGCTAAGATTTCGAACCTGTAATGATGGAGGCTAACCACCGGGTATGAAGTAGGCCATAACCGTGCAACTTTTATTTCTGCGCTTCATTCACCTCATTCCATTCAATTATATGAAAGCCGTGGACGGGCATGGCGCGATCAACCATGTGCGCCTATCTAGGTATGCGACGGGCATTCGTTTAATAATTAAATGGGCTTCACTAGGCCATTGACTGCCTTACCCCTGACACTGTTAACTGTTTCGGTGGTACCATCATTTATCTACTGCACATCCTTGATTCAACGGCTTTACATTCTTGATGAAATTGGGCCATGGTCGTGACTTTGTCTCTCTTCTGGTGAGGTTTCTCAGGGGGAGGCGGAGGGCTCGGCAGAGAAGCCGGCAGTTAAGCCGGCAGCTGAAGATATGACTTCAAAGGATTACTACTTCGATTCCTATGCCCACTTTGGTATCCACGAGGTTAGTGAACGTGAACAAATAACCTTTAAAGTTTCATTCACATTTCAACTGTAATGTTATTACATGTTTTCCATATTTTTGTTCATCGACGATTTTTTTTCTAAACGATTGATTAGGAAATGCTGAAGGACGAGGTGCGCACTCTCACCTACCGCAACTCAATGTTCCACAACAAGCACCTCTTCAAGGACAAGGTGGTGCTGGATGTGGGCAGTGGTACTGGCATCCTTTGTATGTTTGCTGCCAAGGCTGGAGCCAAGCAAGTCATTGGGGTAGGTGATTCGAATTTGAAAAAAGGAGAAGTTCCTAGAAGTTGAGTTTTATTTAAATGCCCTGAAGCCCAACTACAGTAGTCCTTTTGTTCTGTCCTTAACCTATGACGCTCTTGCCACAAGTTAATGTCAAAGAATGTCGTTCACATTGGTTTGACTGCCTACTTAGTTCTTCTTTTGTCCCATATAGATTGAGTGCAGTAGCATTTCTGACTATGCCACGAAGATCGTCAAGGCTAACAAGCTTGACCACAGTGAGTATACCAACACATATTCAAATCAGGATTCCCATGAACTGTTTGTTATAATGCCTAATTGATCTTCAAAATGTCTTTCAGTCGTGACAATCATCAAAGGGAAGGTGGAGGAGGTGGAACTTCCAGTAGAGAAGGTCGACATCATCATCTCAGAGTGGATGGGCTACTGCCTCTTCTATGAGTCTATGCTGAACACCGTCATCTATGCCAGAGACAAGTGGCTGGTATGTGACTGTCTTGACCTGTAGCGCAGCATGCTTGTGGTTTAATTTCTCAAATCGCTTCATCTAAACCTAGTGTATTCTTTGCATGCATTTGTGTATTCAGAAAACATGGGATTTGGTTGATTTGACTATTGGTACTAAGCTATTAAATTTGCCTGCCAGGTGGTGTACACAAGTGGCCATTGTCAGATCAATGACGCTTGCACCAACCCAGTCAGCTTTATTGGTCCTTTCACTCGTGGGTGAATCCCGCCTAGAGCATCTTCTCCCACAACGAAAGCTCCGCTTAATTCTGCTGATCATTATCTAATGTTGCTCTTCTTTTAACCCTGGCAGACGCCAGACGGCATGATCTTCCCCGACCGGGCCACTCTCTACGTCACCGCCATCGAAGACAGGCAGTATAAGGACTACAAAATCCACTGTGAGTGGCCTGCACAACCAATGCTTGTTTGGCTGATTTGGATGCGTCGCGCTGTGGAAGTGGTTTAAGATAAACTAGATCAGATATGAAAAACAAAGGACATTGCCCAGACTTGCTGTGTAATTTGACAGCTTTTTGTATAGGGGATAATCCTTCTAGTATGGAAACAGTTTGCCTAGCTGAATTGTTATACTTGTACCAGTTGTGCATAACCATAGCTGATGTGCGAGTCTTTTATTAATTTTTTTGTACAAATGTCTTCATGCACAGGGTGGGAGAACGTGTACGGATTCGATATGTCGTGCATCAAAGAGGTGGCCATCAAGGAGCCGCTGGTGGACGTGGTGGACCCCAAACAGCTGGTCAGCAGTGCCTGCCTCATCAAGGTGGGTGTTGTGTCTGAGGTGGACCACAACCAGGTCGACACATGTAGCTGTCTCTGACCATAAAGTCAACCCTTCCCCATTATCAGTGTAATACACACGCTTCCATGAATATGTTCTTGGCTGGTTTGTCTAATTTGCCTACGTTGAATCCTACAGGAGGTGGACATCTACACGGTGAAGATAGACGACCTGTCTTTCGCCTCGCCGTTCTGTCTGCAGGTGAAGAGGAACGACTACGTCCACGCCCTGGTCACCTACTTCAACATTGAATTCACTCGCTGCCACAAGAGGACTGGCTTCTCCACTAGTGAGTTTTTCTTCAACTCCCTTCTTTGTCTTCAGTCTTCCCTTTTGTGCTTTTTGACTTGACTCAACAACTTCCATTTAAATTTTTCCCCGTCGTCAGGTCCAGAGTCTCCCTACACTCACTGGAAGCAGACGGTCTTCTATCTTGATGACTACCTGACCGTTAAGACTGGCGAGGAGATCTTTGGCACAATCAACATGAAACCAAACAGCAAGAACAATGTAAGGCCACGCTTTTTGTTTATACCTGTTCCAGACTGAATTTGACCTAGTCTCAGTGACATGATCTTACATTTGAAGTAACGTGGACATGCCATCTACTCAGTTCACTCAAGCTGGTTGATTTATGGTTACTGCCATTAAGGGCCACTACTAAGTGTAAGGTGTCAGCTTGCACTTTGTTTTATAATGGTAGTCAAAATACTATTATATAATACGTTAATAGAAAAAAATGAATAGAAATTGTTGCGTTTTTTCATTAGTGCAACATGTTGCAGACATTGGTCTGACATTCCACTGAAGTTAATCTCATGTTTTGCTTTGTCCAACAGAGGGATCTGGACTTCAACGTAGAGATCGACTTCAAGGGACAGCTGTGTGAGGTGTCCAAGACTTCAGAGTACAGAATGCGCTAGTGCCCCCCCCAGCCCCCCCCACTCCCTGTTTGTCTACTTGTGTGTTTTGAGGATGAGGAATGGGCAGAACGGTCAGTGTGTTAGTGTCGGGGATAAGTGTTGGTCTCCCAAGTTATTTTTTTAATTTTTCAAAGACAGGCTTTTGTGTCGCAGTTCTCGTCAAAGTGATGTGACTATTTAAGGTAGTTCGCTTTTGTGAAGGAGTCAAGGTGCATCGCCCTCAGCGGTGCATTGTGCAATAGTCCTTAAAGTCGGTCCAGCGTTTGCCGCCATACTTGGTGTCTTTAGAGTTTTTCAATTGGTTTCTAGCTTGCACACTTTTCCCCATACAGAACAGCACACGCTGACCGTGGCAGACTTGCCTGTACATAGCATAACTGTTGAGTCACTTTCGCTCACCGTGTCAGTTCATTGATCCGACGCATCACCTATAATCGAACTGTACCTGCCCTCCTCAGTTTTTATTGTATGTCTAGCGCCTCCTGTGGCTGTCTGAAGTAAGGACAATAAGATTGCCTTCTGTGGGGCGTGGGAAATCAGCCACAGGTGTATTTTTGGAATTCTTTATGTGCAGTTAAGGGGGCACCCCACCCGGACCGTCAGACTACCTTGTGTTGTTTTTTTTTCCCTCCATTTGAATGATTTAGATACAGCAAAGGACATTCTTTTGGTGATAAAAAAAAACAAATTGGAGTTTCGTCGGGTGCCTGGTGAATTTATAGGTCACATCCTCGAGGAAGTTGGTTGTTGCTAGCAGATGTTCATGGTTGTCAATGACTGTCCACCTTAGATCCCATATCTTGCTTCCTCAGACTCAATCTAAACATTTCCTTAAAACACCTTTTTACCATTGTGGAGTCTTTGAACATGAGTCCGTTTCCAAACAGCAGAGCACTTTGATTGTGTCAAGCGATGGCTTGGGTAATGTTGTTTACCTGTACATGACAAAGGTTTGTAGGACCAGACTGTAATACGGTTGTTGTTTTTTTGGCTGCTTTTATAATAAAACTTAAATGAAACTGGGTTTGAGTCTTTGTAACATGTGCCGAAAAAGCATTGACAATTTGAAAATGTTTTATTATATGGATGTGTTCCAATATACTGGTTCGGACACGCCTTCAAACTTCACCGGTATTCTTGGATTATCAGACATTTGTGTATCCAGGGAATTTATAATGGTTCTAAGTTCACCTACAAAGCTCTCCACCATATGGCCCCCCCATATCTCTCTGATCTTCTCTCCCTCTACCAACACCCCCGGGCCCTCAGATCCTCCTCAGCCGGTCTCCTCTCCACCCACACATCAAAACTCCACAGCCTAGGTGACAGAGCCTTCTCCAGGACATCTCCCAGGCTCTGGAACTCCCTCCCCCAACATATTCGTGACTGAGTCCCTCACCATCTTCCAGTCCCGCCTCAAGACTCATCTCTCTCCTCTGCCTACCCCTAGATCACTCACTATCTCTAGCCCCATCAACTTCCCCTAAGTAAAGCGCTTTGAGTACGTGAAAAGCGCTATATAAATTGAATCTTATTTTAAGTGTTAGCTGAAGAGGATCCCAAATCTATTGTAAGTGTTAATCAATTTTTGGCCAATTATCATAAAGCAACTCCCTATGTTAAACCTATTGGGGTTGAGGGAAAGTTTCAAATCATGCATCGATTTACACATTTACCGGTGTATGCAAGTTTACATTAGATGTCTGTTAGGACCCTTAATGCACTCGGATATGGTAGGGAGGTAACAGCCATAAGGCATTGAAATTATGCTCTTCTAATGGGTACCGTTTAGTTTGCATCTGCTGTATAGAATACAGGAACCGAAATGAACGACTGCTTTCGCTAGTGAAGGCCAATATAATAGCTAGTTGTACATGAACAAGTCTAGACTGGCAGCCTTAAACAGTCTGCTGAACTACCTATAGGCAACCGCAGGGGAAAGACTAGCTAATCAAACGGTTGGCTTGGCTTACCTAGGCTCTCTTCAAAAGTTCAATAACCAGAGCGCTCAGACCAGCCTGAAGCTAGCAAGAGGGCGAAGTGACGGAACAGACTAGTGCTGCGGTCATACTTGTACTCAGTTTGGCCTAATTAGTGATCATGTACCAGTTATGAAATGTTATGGGACACCTTTTACCACTTTGCTGTGCGTAACAAATATTTAACTACATTAATATTTATGAAAGAAAATTGCCGTAAGTTCGACCCCAAGCATTGTGCAGGCCACGGTTTTGTGAATGTAGATGCTACCTACCAATTAACCAAGGCAACACAGTGAGGTCAGCACTTGATGCCAGTCTCTAATACTTGGAGCACCAGGTACGAGTGTACCTGGTGGCAATCGCCAAGTTTTCCCAAGCAATACAGGGGCTGAAAAATGCCCAGGGGCTGTCTTTGCAAATGGTGCTAAATTTATTGAATGGAAAAATAAATTGTGAAAGTATTTTCCTCCCGCCTGCGGATGGAGTAGAAAAGGGTTGCAGGTTGTGTCATTGGTGGCATTTCATGAACATCTCTTTCCCACTTCCATAACAGGAGCCTTAATGTGTTAAAACATATTTGGTATTTTCAAAGAAACATACTTGTTATCCATGTATTGGACGACGGTGTTTAAGAGTTCATCAATGCAAAGGTATATTGTAATTGGTCTCGACTAATCCTTGTAAACTTGATAAAAATGGATACAATTAAACTGAAACTAAAAGCAGCAAGTCAAAACTTTCACAGGAGATGGTGCTGTCCTTGAGCTTTCATTTAATGTTTCATTAAACCTACTCAAACACGGGAAGGGAAGGATGTACTGTCCAATGCAGCCTTTGTCCTGTTCCCACCTCCCTCCCTGCAGGATCTTGGTCTCACACTTTGTCCTGTTCCCACCTCCCTCCCTGCAGGATCTTGGTCTCAACCTTTTCCTAAGCAGTCGATCAGGAAGCATTTTTGGGGTGGGATAAGCATTAAATGGCACCACATATATATATGGCTTTCCTTTCCGTCATGTCTTTCCTTATACCGTTAAATAATTGAAAACTGGCTCCTCCTTTTAGCAGGACGGGGCTAGTTGTTGGTATAACCTGCCAGAGCCCGCTTATAAAGTATGGAACATTGTGACTTGGCTCTCGGCTATTTGGCACAAAGTACTTGGAAGCTTCACCTGGATTTTAATAATTTTCTTCAAAAGCCAACCTAGTTTATCCATGTCACCAGAATCTATTGAAGTCAATAGATTTGTCTAGTTGAGGCTAGTTGAGGATCTATAGTAGTGTCAGATTTCTAACACATAAATTATGAGTTATGGCCTAATCAAAATATGCAAATAGGCTAACGTTATTCTAGCAACCACAAGTAAGCTTCAGAAGGTGGGAGGAACTGGAAAGTTCCCATGCACACAGGACATCTCCCTTAACGTGTGTACAATGTTTGGCGCTGTGATTTCAAGCCATCTTGCATGTGTAACGCACATTTGCAAGGTCAGGTATGCACAGTATTTGACATGGCCCTGTTTCAAACAAGTGTTATAGAATGCTGCTTTTGTGCACCACTTTTGTAATTAGTGTTCACATGTAACCGGAAAGGTTGTCTTGTTTTCGTTATTGACAGAAGAACACTTGGCCATGATCAAGATGCTCTCTACTCCGTTCTGAAGCAGAATCCTTGGGGGTTGTTGTGTCACTGTTAAGAGTCGCTAGTGCTTAGCTGCTGCAGGCCTGACTCCGATGTGGGAGACTGACAGCAGTCTTGAGGGGATGCCTTGGCCTCAGGCCTGCATTAACCTGCCATTGGGCCCTGGGGCTGAGAGGTTTCGTAGCCCCTATAGAGGGGATCTTACTTATTTTACGACATTTAGCCGTTGTCGAGGGGCACGTTGGACGACTGTGGCTGTGGTGTCAAGGGGCCCCTGGGCCCAGCTACCACTAGTGGCCCTCTTTTTTCTTGGCTCATGATAGGCCTCTGATCTTTGAAAGCCCCAAACAAAAAATCACATTGCCTTGGGCCTTGGCTCATGATAGGCCCCCTGATCGTCGTAGGCCCTGGGGCTTCAGCCCAGGTAAGCCCGTGCATTAAGGCGGCCTTGCTTGGCTTCCACAATTATTTTAAAGGACACATATAATTGCGTTTTCACAACAAGTAAAAATAGTATTTTAGTTCCAGAAAACATGTTTTTGAGGCACTTTTGAAAATCTCCCCTACCTCATTCCCCTCTGTTTCAGTCCCTTCAGAATGTGCTGTTTCTGGTGTCTGTAGCTTTAATGCAAATGAGCTGCCGCCCATTGACCAATGAGCTGAACCACAGCATGGAGAAGGGATTGTTGCCGTTTGCGGATTTCTGGAGCTCTATATATATATAATATGATGCATAATAATACGATTAAATATGGGTATTTATATAATATTATATCTAATATAACGGCCAAAAGCTATGTGCGCCTCGGATGATATTATGTATCATAAATACTGCGTCTGACGTCTCTGGCACTTTCCCAACAAGTAGACTCGTAGTGACATGGAGGAGAAAGGGATTGTACTCCGGGAGCTGAGCTGCCTCACTGCCGCCGAGCTACCCGCCTGCACCGGCTGCCGGAGCTGCCTCGCCGGGTGTCCTCTGGGAGCTGAAAAGTCTTGCGGGGGTAGCTTGGTGGCAGTCCGGCAGCTCAGCTCCGGGAGTACAATCCCTTTCTCCTCCACGTCTCCTCCGCCGGACTGCCCCCGAAGCTTGGGCGGCAGTCAGTCCCTCAGCTCAGGCGGGTGGAGCTCGGCGACAGTCCGGCAGAGAAAGGGATTATACTCCCGGAGGTCACCTGCCACCGAGTTCCCCCCGCCGGAGCTGCTCGTCCGCTGGTCCACAAAATCATAGCTTTGCTCTGATTGGAGGGGAGGGCGGAAGTGGGAGGTAATATTCAACTGTGCCGCCTTCCTACGTAGGAGGGGGCGCAGAAACTGACTCGCTAGTTTGGTAACTGTAGGCGGGGTACTTTCAGAAATGCATATCTCACTCATAAAAACATATACGGACCAAATCCCAGGAAACGTGTTGTTTTCATAATATGTCCCTTTCAACAGTTATGCGTTCACTTTGACCTTTTTATTTGGAGCCGCTGCTGGACAGGATGCTGCTTAGTCCGAAGGATTGAGGAGGGGGACCGCTCACCGTTAGCTGTTTCTTCCTTCCGTCCCTTTGAATCAACTTTGGCGTTTGTGTTTAGTGTCCTGTTTTCAGAGGGTTCTCCACTTTCAGGTCCTCTTTTTTGGATTGCGACAGCTTCACTAGATAATGACTCCTCACTTCCAAACCCTGACTCAAGGATTCGCAATGAATCTGTAAAGCTGTCTTCTCATTTCCAGGACTTTCTTTTAACCAACTCGTGCTGCCTCTTTATCCCTCTTTCATCTGTGGCTGCTCAGCCCCCTACAATGCAACCTGACCGTTTTTTGATCGTCGTCATGCCCAGCGGTGCCCAATCTAAAGTAGTCAGGTCTGGAGGAATTGGGAATGGTAGATCAAGTAGTTTGGCTAAATGGACCGGTTCACACCTTCTTCTGCCAACCTGTGCACTTGGCACTTCCTTCAGTGGTATGCAAACTGGTTAATCACAAACACAAAGAGGTGTGGACCTGGGAAGCATGCTGAAAACCAGGCCGCCACCAGGCCAGAGTTCCTCAGGTCTGGGTTCGCGGTCACTCAGGGTGCACTCACACTAGGCCATCTGGCCGTGGCCGTGGCCGTTTTCACACCTAACCGTGCTCAAATCTGCCAGTGTGAGTGTGGCCAGTCTGGCCAGGCCAGGCCAATTTGGCCACTTGGGAGAGGTGTGCTGCTACGGTACTGGCCGCTACGGTACAGATGCTAATGAGCCGACACGCACGGCTACGCAACCTGAGCTGGATGACGTATAGTCCATGCGACGACCACGGACATAATAAAGACGACGAGCCTTCTTTCCCATTAAACGGTAAACATATATCCAAATAAGCAACAGACTCAGCAAAGTGCGAACTGTGTTCTCTGTGTTGTTGTCCATTGTTGTTAGAACTCTGACAGGCGGCAGACTTTATTATGGTCCATGCAGCGGATTCTTGGTGATGACGTATTACTTACGACGTGATGACGTATGTAAAAGAGCCTACCGTGGCCAGGCCACAGTTGCGACGGCCAACGGCCAACGGCCACGGCCAGATGACCTAGTGTGAGTGCAGGCCAGAGAACAATGGGGCCATTTGAGCACGGTTAGGTGTGAAAACGGCCAACGGCCACGGCCAGATGGCCTAGTGTGAGGGCACCCTCAGTCCCTGGGTGTCCAACACCGTGAATCTCCTGTCAAACAGTTTCTGTGTTTTGTTGGAGGAGTCCGTAATCCCTGTCTGAGGACATGGACATAGAATCAGGATTTTCTGCTTACTGGATGCTAGAAAATAACCACGGTTTAAGGGAAAGTTCACTCCTGATATTCACTATTATTTAAGATTTGTTTTTTAAGAAATGCTTTCAGAGGGACACAATTTGTTTGCTGCAATATGCTTGTTTTTTTATTTATCTCAAAGAGGTAAGTATTTCAGTACTTCCTCTCAACTACACCAACGGGGCTTTGAATTATTTATATGCAATTCAGAAGTGTGCTGCAATGGTCACCCTGGCCCTGTTCTAACAACGATCTAAACGGCCTGGATCAGCTCACTGTGTGCAGTTATACCATTGTGCATCACATGTTTATTCTCGTGAGACCGTCTAGATATTTTCGTTTGGCGTTTGGTCATGAATATCAGTCTGTCTCTAGCTGGGGAGCAATGGATTTCAAAATATGCTGCATACACGTTGCACATTGAATAAATAATCAGTGGCCAGGTTAAACCAGCCGTCTGCACACACACTCGGGAGATCTCCTGGATGAACCTTTGCAATAAACCGGGATTGTAACACAACTAACCTGCAGCCTTGGTTTAGAGGAGCCCAACATGTCTTACCTAGATGGAATGGGGCAGACACATAGATGGCTTGTACTAACAGATTGTGCTGCACTTATGTTGTTTAAAGACATCCAGTTAATGGGAGTGATGCTCTTGATCTTTTCGATACTGCCGAACACTGTTGCAAGTTAAGCAAAAAATAATTTGAATAGCATCAGTGCAGTTTTCTGTTGATCTTTTAACAAAGTTTTTCAGTCTATTTTGACAAAAAATAGTTTTGAGAGTTCTGCGGAATGCTGCATTTTCCTTGGGCGCTGACATAGTTTCTTTGGAGCAGACTGTGGTGCTTCTTGTTCTTCATGAACTCACACTCCCCAGGGAATGGGATGGTCTCACGAGGAAAGAACCAAGTCTAAATTAAGCATTCTATGTTAGTGGGTAAAGCACCATCCACATTGCTGAAAATACTGCTTAACACAGCCATAAAAGTAATCTTCCCACATCTAGTGTTCGCTTGTAGTGGTACTTGCTGGATCTGTGAACGTCTTAGATTAATCGTATGCATTTTTTTTTCTTGGATTTTAGTCTGCAGTGTTGGTTGTTAAGACAGCTTTGGAAGGAAAACCCTGCTGTATTTCTCCCTCACACGCCGCTGGGTGAAGACGCCAGAGAGTCAGAGAGAGCGTTGAGTGGTCAGAGAAATGATTGAGTGGCTGGAAGTGGAACTTGGCACTGTTACCCCCATTGTGTGCATGTTGCTGTCTTGTTGTCCCTCTGTCATCCTGTGCAAGTTCCAGTCCATTCTCCAGTCTCATCGTTTTCCCGCCTCTAACAATCTGCTACTCCGGCTCCACCAATCAGCTCATCCACCTCATTATATTCCAGCAATGGGAGGCCTGCCACAACCATTTATAGACAGCTTGCTAGTCTCCCTTGCTTGATTGCTCCTTTTGGTGTGCTAACGATAACCATGCTCATGCATTTACTAAGAGCTTCAACGGGATGGTTCGATTATTTGTCGTTTTATATATATTATATAAAATATTGTCCATTGCTTTCCCTCCCCCCTACTTGTGTCTAGTGAACAGTGTGTGGTGTGTTCCTATAAGCCTGATCCTTTGTCATTTCTTTGTTGCCACCTTGTGGTCTTGGGATAGGTAAGGAATGTACACCTCTGGCCTCCATAGACTTGCAACACGTAGAACTGTTTTCTGTTTGGATATATAGGTGAGTGTTGTTACCAACTGTGATTTTGGGTTTGTATCATTCACAACAAGAGCCAAAGGCAGGCTATTATTTCCAAGGGAAAAGTGGATATCAGGAATATAATTATCAGGCATTTGAAATTAGATTAGATACAGCTTTATTATTCCCCCGTAGGTGAAATTAGTTTGTTGCAACAGCCCAGCAGCAGTGGAAAAACACAGGATAAAAATACAATAATGCTGACAATGACAATGCTGCATTAAGTTGAAATGTGATATTTTGAGTCAAGTAGATATAATTGAGGCGATCCATGGGATTTTGACTTTACTGTATCGAATGTGCATTTTAATAAAAAAAGAATACAAAGGTACGAAATACAGCATGTTTGGCTCAAGCTTACAAACAATGACCTAGCATGACAACAACATCATTGTGCATGACAAATTATAGATGGAAAAGGATGTTTGATTTTAAAAGATGAGCCATGTGTTACTTGACAAAAAAATCTTGTTGATAAAACTCCAATGCTAAAATGATGATTAAACAATACCCGTGTCTATTTTTTATTGACTGGGGTGAACTCAAGAGTAATAATGTAGCTCTGCCTGAGCTGAAGGCGTGCACTGTCCCTCGGTCAGTGACATCCTTCTTATCAGTGTAAGAACCCTGTCACCACACCGCATTGAGATGAGAGTGGAACGTTCACAAACTGGTTGGTGGAGACCTGGGATAATACTCCTGTTTTCTCTAACTGACAGTCTGTTTGGACTGGAGTTACAGTGATACAATGGCATAGACTACTCTGTTAAAGATCGTATAAGCAAGGGGATGTAAGCTTCATTGCAAAAGGGCCCCAGGGCGAACAAATCTAGCCTTGGATATAAGCACTAACCACATTTTAAACAAAACCCAAAACCTTAACAAATGAATACTGTCAACCCACATGCTCGATATGGAGCCATATGTGACCTGTCTAATGAAAATGTATAAAAAATATAACATCATCCATCTTTTGCCAAAGTACGCTCTAATGACTCAGCTGAAGAGCTGAGCGGTTGTTTGGATGCCCCTGAAGGGGACTTATTCCTCAGTGACCAGTTTACCGATAATAACCCTGCCCTGCACACACCTTTACTATCACCTAAACCAAGTTCCTTGAGTGTGTGACACATCGCCCAACTAGCCACCTAGTTTACAGCTTCCTTGACCTCAAGGCCAGTCAGACTACGGAGCTGTGTCTGGGAGGTAGGGCAGGAGCCGGCAGCATAGGGCCTTTCTTCGAGCCAGTTGTCACGAAGTGGCAGGAAGTGGAACAGATCACTAACTTTAAATACCTGGTAGTGGCTCTGTCTCCTCAAGAAACCTCGGAGCTCAATGCCAGCGAAGACACCACGACCAGGGTCTGTTTACAGGTCCCACTGAGAGTGTTCTCATCGCTAACACCGTCTCCTGCTATTGGAGCAAGATCACTGGAGACAAACAATTACTACTCCAGAACCTATGCAAGATCCATCATCAAAAAATCCACCCAGGTCTGTAGCACCCCGTCCTACTCCTTCACTCAGTATTCCATCTGTTGCTGCTGCTGCTTCTGTAATTAATGTAAATAATGTATCATAGGTCATCTTCACTGTCTGTACAAGATCTGTCTATATGATATTGGGTACTGTCTGTTTTTTTTAAACGTATTTACTGGGTTACCATTACCAGATTGCCGAAGCCAAATTTTCTTTATGTAAATTGAATGGACAATTGTTTTTCTTATATTATCTTGTAGTTATGCTTTAAAAAACGCTTCCTCCTTTTTCAGTTTTTTCATTATTGGTTTTATACTTGGTTTTCATTGTAATACTTTTTCTAATTACATTCATTGAATGTGTCTTTATTATAATTTATTATTTAGGATTCGTTGCATTTATATTTTGTGGTTTGTTTTGTAAATGACACATCATTTATATGAATTACTCCAATAATTATGTCATGTCATAAATAAAAAAAAGCTTTATGAATAACCACAAGTGTTAAATACGACGGCAGTGTAATCTGCCTTCCGGAGGGGAGGGGCCATGTCCGAATGTTTTTACGTCAGGAACATTGACTTCACGGCACCGCGCCATTTTAATCGAAGAACAAGCGGAATTGAACACATTTACCACGCTACCCCACTAGGATTAAATGCCTGTGCGGCTCCCGTAAATTCATTCGAATTGATACAACTTTACGCAGAAAAGAGGAGCTGAACTACTTTATTAAGATCCATACCCGATTCTGGTGGAGGAAACTGGATGGTTTGAGGTGAGAATTGGCTATTCCCGTCATGTGCGGCCCTTTGAGCTAGCTAGCTACGCTAATGTAGGGTTAGCCGGCTAGCTAGTGATCGTCGAGGACACAATGTAGCTCTTAATGTCATAAGCTATATATATTCGTTGTTTTGGGAAATGCATAATCATATTTTTTAACTAGATCGTGTTTAAGAAATCGAAATACATAATCAAAACATGTTTACCTTCTAGTTAACATTATCATAGCCTTACGCGAATGAGCTAGTTCTGCCAGACTGTGTCCAGTGAGTGATTTACGTTAGGAAGTGGGAAGTATAAAGGTTTTGGTTTGGGCCCTCGGTTTTACATTGATCATTGCAGTTTGGAGAGTACCAAAATTAGTCAGCTAGAAAGACTGTAAAACCTAACGTTGTACCATAATCTAAAGTCGCACATGTTGTGTCCGGATGTTCCCTAGGTAAAAGATGACGCAGTTTTTACCCCCGAACCTGCTGGCACTCTTTGCCCCGCGGGATCCCATTCCTTTTCTGGCCCAGCTAGAGAAGCTCCCCCATGAGAAACACCACAACCAACCCTACAGCGGCATAGCGCCGTTTATAAGGCACTTCGAGGTAAGGATACGTTTATGGTTGGATAGTTATCCTCGGATAGAATATTGTCCCTGATGTTAATGTTATGTTATTAATTTGTGAATAGGATCCCAGAGATGCCCCTCCACCAACAAGAGCAGAAACTCGTGATGAGCGACTGGAGAGGAAGAGACGAGAGAAGATTGAACGAAGACAAACAGTTGTGGAGACCGAACTCAAGCTTTGTAAGTTTGCATGGGGACTGTTTAATGATCTTGCTGGAGACAATTTCATTCAGTTAAACATTCCTAACGTTTGTTCTTATTCACCCATCCCTCTAGGGGATCCACACAATGATCCAAATGCGCAGGGGGATGCATTCAAGACATTGTTTGTTGCACGAGTGGTAAGTGTGTTTGTACCGGTCACTTAAAAATGTCTGTGCAAAGTATCCATGACAGAGATTTAATCTTTATGTTCCCCTTCCAGAACTACGATACCACAGAGTCTAAGCTACGACGTGAATTCGAAGTTTATGGGCCTATTAAACGGGTAAGATGCGACTATTGTTCAGTGCCTCCTTGATATTCTTGACCATGCCAGTGATTCTTCTGTTTTCTCTTTGACATGTGGTGTAATCTGTGGTTTGTTCATTTGTGTTTTTTCCTTCAGATCTACATAGTCTATAACAAGAGGACGAGCAAGCCCAGAGGTTATGCTTTCATTGAGTACGAACACGAGCGGGACATGCACTGTGAGTACCCACTGCCGACACTAATTCTCAAACCTCAACACATGAGCAAGACTTGGACCTACAGCATTCAATCCGATTATATACACACACGCACAGAAGTTTTGCTTATAGATACCCTTTGTCTTTTCATCAGCTTCACATTTTGAAGCAGGATCTATTATTTGTGGTTTGCTTGCCCTTTGCAAGTGTAAACTATTAGATCCAACGTAAACATGATGTTTTTGAAAGCAACTAATACAATTAGTTGAAGTACATTTAGCGTTGTTCAAATTCGATGGGCTTGTGTCTTGTCTGGTGTGTTTTTTTTCGAGCTGACTAATAGCCGTGTGATTTTGGAGGGGGCAATGCGCTGAAGTAGTCCCACCTTTTGTGGTCATTTCAGTCAGCGCTTAATGACTTCGGAATGTTTCCGACCTGAGTTTCTGTAAACCTGAACGTCTTTGCCTGTCGACGGGTTCTTTTGAAATGCTTTGCGTGGTAGTTCTGGAAGAGCAGGTCTCCTGGTGGGAATCCCAATGGTAAGCCCAAGGTCAAATT
Organism: Gadus morhua; assembly: GCF_902167405.1. Taxonomy (NCBI): domain Eukaryota; kingdom Metazoa; phylum Chordata; class Actinopteri; order Gadiformes; family Gadidae; genus Gadus; species Gadus morhua. The sequence continues at coordinate 26,655,490 of NC_044049.1, read as the reverse complement.
GGTCGGCAAGCATAAAAATTGTGTTTTGAAGAATGGCGTTGGCACAAGTTGTCTTGTTTTATAACTTATCCATTTCGTGTTTTTATAATATTTAGCAGTGGTTTCAACCCTGGTCATGTTGAGCTTAGTTCTCTTTTCTATCAATACATCGCTACCCTGTCTTGTCTCCTGAGGCATCAGTAGGCCAAAGTGTATGTAAATTGACACAATGCGCCAGCCATCCCCAACGGTTCTCATTAGGGGTGTAACGGTACACGTATTTGTACCGAACCGTCACGGTACAGGCACTTCGGTGTGGTTACAGAGGCGTACCGCGGTTCGTAAATGTGGCGTACATAGCGTTAATATGGCGACTGTAAAGGCTTGTTTTGCGATGCAGAATTTAAAACTTGAATTCTGAGTTCCAACCGGACTGTTTAGCCCAAGTATAAAAGAAAATGTCTGTCGTATGACGCATGTAGTCCGGTAACTTATCAACCCCAGCGTCCTCGGTTGCTAAGCGACGTCATAGTCTTTGGCGGACTATTACTCTGCTGATCAACACTACGAATGCTGGTGACAAATAAATTGTATAAAGACGCACCTTGTGAAGTAATTTTTTTGCAGGCTGCAAAAAAATGCAGGCTGTGTTCAGTAAAATAAATAAACAAATGAACTGTTTTCGGCGCTTGTAGGCCTATCTGCCTAAGACCCCGTTGAAATAATTTTGAAATTGAATTTTGGTCGCGCAGTTGTGAAAATAAGCAGATTGATTTCAGGCAAATCATAATAGCCTCTCCCTGGGTCATTGTGTGTGCGTGTATCCGCGGTGCGTGCGTGGGGGGTTCTTGATTGACAGATTTTCGAATATTACTCGAATACTTCTCAGCGAATATCGAATAGTATTTTCGCCAGAAATGCACATCCCTAGCAAACGCCTTTTGAAAAGGCACCATCCAGGTGTTACTATCACCGTTGCTGTGGAAAAAAAATGAGCTGTGCAAACCCAGCTCACGACACTATTTCAACAACCCCTGTCTGGGAATTCAGAAATGCAAATGCCATAACCAAGTTTATTGGTGTTATCATTGCTGCTGACAAACAAGCAGGTTTTTTTTTATTTTTCCCCTTATCTTTGAACCGCACCGTGACTTAAAAACCGAGGCACGTACCAAACCGTGACTTTAGTGTACCGTTACACCCCTAGTTCTCATCAATGAAATACAGATCCTGTTGGATATTAAATAGTTGTGGGCCACTAGGCTCTTCAGGACCAGTGTTGTCATACCCTTTGGGTTAATGATCTCAGTTGGGGGGTGGACTTGGAAGGGGAATGTGGGACTCGTGCAGTGTATTAACTGTGTGTTGTTCTCACTGCAGCCGCCAATCTGTGATGGCTATTGGCCAGAGCTGGCTTGCAGATGATGATGGTTATGATACATCTACACCCTACTACCACAGCTCAGTATATGGTTGGTATAATGGGTTTGTATGATGGGTAAGATTTCTTTCCACCCTCCATCTTACTTGGCATAAAGGAGGCGTGTTCCATGGTGAAGGCACCTTTTCTTTAACAGTCGGTAGCGGGTCCTTGTTTTCAGGCGATGCCTACAACAGGCTTTCACCATTCAACACACCCCGGGCCATTATTGTACGGACGGGTGCCCGATGATTTTGCCCTTTTGTGTTAAAGCCACCTCAAGTTAATGCCTGCCAAAAACCGAACTGGCATCGTCAGATAGTTTTACTTCGAGTTCTTGCCCTCGCAGCAGGGCACAGATGCTCCATGATCAACTTATCTGTTTGTCGGCCCCTAGGTACTGACATGTGCCTCCTTGATGGGTGTAGGGATGCTTTCCTTAGCGTCTACGGCTCTCAGTATGAGGCCTGTATCTGTAGGTTTCTCGCCAAGGATCGACTGGACTTGTATTGATCCAACTGTGGCTAACACTGCTATAGAAATATGTGGACAAAAAATATAGGATGAGGATTGTAGTGCAGTATTTTATGCAGGACTTGGAGGCCTCAGGCACTGCCAAACGTTACTTGTATCTGATTGGGAGCTGGCTTTAATGGAATAGGCTAATGAGGGGACCTTCTTGGTAAATACGACATTGTCTCCTCGTATAGTGTTGCATCCAACACAACATACAGGCGTAGGACAGAAGAACAGCACAGCCTTAATCTCACTCCATCTGCATCAGATTAGACTAGGCAGTTTCACACTCCTATTTAAATACGCTTATCAAACATCATGGACGAGTTAATGAGTCATGAAGTGAAGCATAAACTTTATAGAATAAGTTCCCTCTATCCAAAGCAAAGTTAGGCCCTGAGCATGTTACAGCAATATGTCATGTCCCATCAAACCAAAAGGCACCTCCTAGTTTGGTTGTGTAGCTTCTCCCCAACATAGCGTCTGTGGCTGACAGGGTTTTGGTAAGACCCTTTCTTGGATAGATTGGACTGCTGCCAGTTAAATTCAGTGTAAATGGAGGGGTTGTGGTAAGGCCCCCAGGTCATTTGGCCGGATGTTGGACTGTATCTGTGTGTGCAGAGTGACTTGGTGGGGGGTACCGGTAAGGCCCTCTAGCTGTGCGTTCCAAGGGGGTCGGTAAGGCCCTCAGTGTGGGTATGGGGCTCTGGTAAGGCCCGTCAGGAAGATGGTTTCGGTTTCTTGCTCGACTTGGATATTTGGCTCTCAAAAAGCCCTGCCCGAGGGGACCGTCCGACCCAACAGACCAGTGTAGGCGCCGTCTGGATATCAGGCCTTCATCCCAGGACTGTAAGATACGGTGGCGTGTTTTGGGATGGCTGTGAGTAAGGAGCGAACGGTTGCAGCATCACTTGTTGAGTTTTTTTATGTTTATTTATTTTTGACTTTTTAATCAATGGTTTGGTAAGGCAGCTGACTCCCTCATACTTCCTCCAACACCTGTTGCTCAAGCTCTCATTTGCTTTCGGGGCGGATGGGTTTGCAGAGTGGTAAGAGTATCGTTTGGGCTGGGGGTTTGCGTGCTGCGTGCATCTGTCTGAATCTGCAAAAATACAAAGAACTGCAGAATGTAGATAACTGCCTGGTGGTGGTGGTAAGTGGCTTGTGACAATTTGTTTTCATACTGAAATGCATTGCTGTAGATCAAAATAACTAAGGTTTTTGTGGCTTAAATTGACAATTTTGAAACTTAAAAGATAGTAATAAAATACATCAAGTTAAACAACTGCTGATGTGCGGTGCATTCAAAATGTATCGGACACGAATACACACCTTTCACATCTGGGACCTCGTATATCATCCACCAGCAGGTTAGTACATGAGACTGACGTTAAGTAAGCGATCATGTGATAGGAGAAAGTTAGGAATAAAAGCTTGACTCAATTGTGTCAGTAGTATTTTTATTTCAGTTTGTTTTGCATAAAGTTCCCGTAAAACTTAAATCTTAACTTTAAGAAAGTTCCGGATCGGATTATTTGTCATGACGGGCACGCCAGTGTTGGTGGCATGCCCGTCTGTGGACAGGCTTCTTAAACGGTGTTCTCAGTAGAGGATCATTCAAACCCTGCAATAAAATGAGTTTCCAGCCATAAATTAGTTTGGTCAGACTTGGTCAAAAAGTGTCTCCCTACCAGTCTGATCGTCTCCTCTACCACAAGAGTGGTTTGTAATGCCAGGTGTGAGCAGGCTATAACCTCCAAAGGCAAAACGCCTTAGTGTAGGGGCGCGGCCTAGACCGAACGCCGGTTAGAACCGTGTTGTGGACACTGCGGTGGTGTGGCGGACGCAGTTCTGCTCCCTCCTCCCTCGACTTTAACCCCAGAGAGCAGCCTTCTGGGCCAGTCCCGCTCCTGGTCAGTATAACCTGCACTCCTCCTTTCCTTAACCCATGCTCGCACCAGTGTCCCCCCCCCGACTCACTCCTGCTCTCCTCCCTTCGTCCTCTATCCCCCCCCCCCTCCCTTCAGCTGCCTACAAGCACGCCGACGGGAAGAAGATCGACGGGCGCCGGGTGCTCGTGGACGTGGAGCGCGGGCGCACGGTGAAGGGCTGGCAGCCGCGCAGGCTTGGTGAGTCGCTGCCTCCCCCACGACGACATGTGTTACTGGTCGTCCTTCCACAGTAGCTCTGGAGACTGAACCAGTGTTGTGCTGCACCGTAGGATTGGAAATCTAGCAAGGGCTAAAAAAAAAATTGTTTGGTTCCGGTTTCTGACCAACCCGGTCAATTTATGTGCGACCCAAATTATTTTATGAGCTTTAAAAAATATATATATATGTTTTTTTTTTTTTGATGCAAACTATAATTACGTTTTGGTACAGCACCTCTTCATTCTGTACAAGGATGAGTGAATTTTCTCGTTTTTAAATGAAAACAACCTACCTATCATTCGCTGCCGCTGGAAAATAAATAAATAAATTCCCTACCTACCCATGACCTCAACTGACAACCCACAGGAACCAACATTTTTTTTTTTTTAGGCCCAATAGTCCCATTGAGTTATTTTTTTATGCTAAATTGGAAATCGATTAAACCCGGTGGGGAGGATGTGCGGATCACCTCTCCGGAATGCTGGAGAGTTCCCATACTAGCGTAGATTGGCCAGAACTCCATTAGAGAGCAGATGGAGAACCTCACCGTACCGGAGCGTTGACGGTGAACTGTGTGGCCCGTTTAAAGGTGGCGGTCTGGGCGGCACCCGGAGGGGCGGCGCCGACGTCAACATCAAACACTCTGGCCGAGACGACGCGTCGCGCTACGACGAGGCGCGCCCCATCGGAGGAGGGTGAGTGACCCCCCCCCCCCTCGCCCCTACGTATTGAACGAGTCGGCTCTGTGCCCTTCCTGACGCCCTCTTCCTCCCCCAGGGAACGCCCCGAGCGAGGAGAGCGGGACCGCAGCGAGCGGCCGGAGCGGAGCCGGGAGCGTGGTGAGCGAGGGGGGGAGCGGGCCGAGCGCGGCGGCGGCGGCGGCCCCGGCGGCGCCGGAGGAGAGCGCGGCGGCGGCGGCGAGCGAGGAGGGGGCGGGGAGCGCGACAAGGAGCGCGGCGAGCGGCGCCGCTCCCGCTCCAGGGAGAGGCGCCGGCGCTCCCGCTCCCGGGACAGAGCTCCGGGGATGGCGGCGCCCGGGGCGGCGGGGGCCCGGTGGAGGAGGTCCGGCGGGGGGCGGGAACCGGCGGCAGAGGACCGGGAGCGGGAGAGGGAAGAGGGCGGCGGCGGGGCCGGCGGCGGCGGCGGGGAGAGCAACAGCCGGGAGAGGAGCCGGGACGGGAGAGGAAGAGGCGTAGCCGCAGTCCGCGACCGCAAAGCGGGAAAGGAGGGCGGGGACCGGGGCAAGGGGGGCGGGACGGCGATGGAGGGCGGGGCGCGGGGCCGTATGCGGAGGGCGGCGCCGAGGAGGGGCGCGCGAGGAGGGCCGCCGGAGGAGGGCGAGGAGGGCGGGGAGGGCCGAGGAGCGCAGCAGGGAGCGGGACCGGGGCGACCGCGAGGGAGGGACCTGCCGGCGCAGCACCGGGACAAGGGCGACCGGGACCGGGGACCGCGAGAGGCGCCGCGGCGACCGCGACCGCGACAGGGAGCACAAGAGGGGACCGCGGCGACAGGGAGAGGGGCGGGCCGGAGCGCCGGGGAGGACAGGCACTCCTCCATGCTGTCCCGGGATGAGATGGGCCCCCAGGAGGAGGTGGGCAACGGGGCGGAGGAGGGCGAGGCCCCGCCGCCCATGGAGGAGTACAGTCAGGACGGGATGGACCGCGAGTCGATGCAGTCGGGCGAAGGCTACGGCTCCAATGAGAACGGCTACAAGATGGAGCCTCAAGGGGAGGAGTACTGAGATGGGCACCGTGGTCTTTGATTACGTCATATGCAATTCTCAAGTTGTGTGTGATTGCTACTGTACTAAACTACAACCCCCCACAGCCTAGCCAGTGGGAAGTGTAATTCGTAAGTACTTGATGCCCTTCTTCAGGCCTGTGTTCGTCATTTGGTTCTTCTATAGATTGGGATTTGAACCCCAAAGCAGTGGCACATCGACCAAATGGCAGCAATGTTGAGACGTGTCCAAAAATATTTGTAACCAAATTTTTCTAAAGTGCGTTTTTCCTTTGTTTGCTCTTAAGAAAAGGAGTTAGGTAAACTAAGATAAAG